>NC_138950.1:39284406-39491906 GCF_965226115.1 Aulonocara stuartgranti | reverse complement strand
TCATCTTTAGTAGGCTTGATTACTGTAACAGCATCTTTACAGGTCTACCTAAAAAATCAGTCAGACAACTACAGCTCATTCAGAACTCTGCTGCTCGAGTCCTCACTAAGACCAAAAAAGTGGACCACATCAGTCCAGCTCTGAGGTCTTTACACTGGCTTCCTGTCCGTCAGAGGATAGACTTTAAAGTTCTGATGCTGGCCTATAAAGCTCTGAATGGTTTAGGACCAAAATACATCAATGACCTCCTGACCCAGTATGAACCATCCAGATCCCTCAGGTCATCTGGATCCGGTCTTTTATCAGTTCCCAGAGTCAGAACCAGACACGGAGAAGCTGCATTCAGCTTTTATGCTCCTTATATCTGGAACAAACTCCCAGAAAGCCTCAGATCAGCTGAAACACTCAGTTTATTTAAATCCAGGTTGAAGACTCACCTGTTCTCAGCTGCATTTGAATAAAGCACCAAATCCACACTTTAAGCTTAAATTTCAAAACTTACATTTAACTACTGATTTTATCTACTGTTCTGATTTTATCTGTTTTGATTTTATATACTGTTGTTTGTTTGTTTGTTTGTTTGTTTGTTTGTTAATTAGTTAGTTAGTTTATTTGCTTGTTTTAATCAATTTTAAATCATGCTTTTTATTTGTTCTTGTTTCTAATGTCTCTGTAAAGCACTTTGAATCACCTTGTTGTTGAATTGTGCTATACAAATAAACTTGCCTTGCCTTGCCTTGCCTTGCCTACGCAAAAGCTGGAGGAACCAAGATGAGGTTGTCTATCCGCACATCCTCTGATGATGTTAGTAACTTCCTCATTTTCGTAATCTCTGTTTAACCTGACCACGTTCACTTGAATGCCACCAAAATACCTCTGAACTGAAACCTACTACAATCTAACAAAACCTTTCGGGTTAAAAGCAGATTCTTTTTTTCCAAACTGTCACATTGCTAGTTTGTATTTGTCCCTCTTCAGAGCAACAAAACAGTAGCACTGACTTTTTCCAACCTAATCAAACAGCCAAGCTGGTCCTTGTCAAAGGATCATCGATCCCAGACCCCGGCAGGACTACTGTTACAATACAATTCAGCAACATTTGAGTCATGTGTGAATGATCCTGATGCTGTTGGTTAGTATATTTGTAAATAAATAAATTAAAAAATAGATTATTCTAAAAATAAAAGTCAACTTTGGGCAAAGGAATAGAAACTCATCAGCCAAAGTCTTGGAAAGATGAGGATAAAGGGAATGATACCCCTGAATTCAATTCAATTCAATGTTATTTATATAGCGCCAAATCACAACAAAAGTTGCCTCAAGGCGCTTCATAGATACAGAGAAAAACCCAACAATCATATGACCCCCTATGAGCAAGCACTTTGGCGACAGTGGGAAGGAAAAACTCCCTTTTAACAGGAAGAAACCTCCAGCAGAACCAGGCTCAGGGAGGGGCGGGGCCATCTGCTGTGATTGGTTGGGATAAAAGACATGCTGTGAAAGAGAGACAGAGGTTAATAACAGATATGATTCAATGCAGAGAGGTCTGTTAACACATAGTGAGTGAGAAAGGTGACTGGAAAGGAAAAACTCAATGCATCATGGGAATCCCCGGCAGCCTACGTCTATTGCAGCATAACTAAGGGAGGATTCAGGGTCACCTGGTCCAGCCCTAACTATATGCTTTAGCAAAAAGGAAAGTTTGAAGCCTAATCTTAAAAGTAGAGATAGTGTCTGTCTCCTGAATCCAAACTGGAAGCTGGTTCCACAGAAGAGGGGCCTGGAAACTGAAGGCTCTGCCTCCCATTCTACTTTTAAATACTCTAGGAACAACAAGTAGGCCTGCAGAGCGAGAGCGAAGTGCTCTAATAGGGTGATATGGTACTACAAGGTCATTAAGATAAGATGGGGCCTGATTATTTAAGACCAATGAAGGGAAGCCAAAACAGGAGAAATATGCTCTCTCTTCCCTGTCAGCACTCTTGCTGCAGCATTTTGGATCAGCTGAAGGCTTTTCAGGGAGTTTTTAGGACTTCCTGATAATAATGAATTACAGTAGTCCAGCCTGGAAGTAATAAATGCATGAACTAGTTTTTCAGCGTCACTCTGAGACAGGATAAAATACAATACTTTTATATTGCATTTTTGTTTTTTACAGTGATGTTAGTTAAGTCTCATTAAGCCTAAAGAGAAGGATTTCCACCCGTGCATGGAAGGAGTCAAGTGTGGATCTTACTGTGGGGATACTGCTCTCTCATTGGATGACATCTCAGAGACTAAAACATACTTTGTATTAATATCGTCTTAAGTCCAGTTTTCCTCAGTTAGCCAGTGAGGAGCATATCTTACATAAGATGCTATAATCAATAAGAGTTGATTATCATGGACAGTGTTTATTGATGTCATACTGCAAGGGTGAAAGGAACGTTTCTGCATTCAGATTTCCAAGTAATACCAGAGTAGCTGAGCCCTGCTAGCCATGAGAATTATGATATTCCTGCATTCATGTTTCAGGTCAACACTATATACACCCTCTAATTAAACCTTAAATTCTATATTGACGATGTGGCACTTCCTGACTCGGCACTGAAAGTAGGCATTTGTAAAGACGTCACCTCAAAGTTGTTAAATGACAGTTTCACCATTCATGATGGATCATTATTCATCAATTGCTTCATAATGGGCAAAGTCTGTGAAGTGCCTCCTTCGGTGTATGCAAATCAGATCTGCTTTAATCACACTGTGATAAAGTAATGGCTTAGTGGAAGGCTCTCACTAAAGCCTTGCCAGTAGCTCAGTGCAGAGGGCCAAAGGATGTGCTGGGAGGCTGTCACTGCACCAAACAGGTGGCGTCTAAAAACAAGAGGAAACGAGGGGGAAAACAGACGGCCAATTATTTGACGCTGACCCAAAACATCCAATCAATTTGTAAAGAATTTTGTGGTGTTTTAAACCTTTTTTTTTTAAGGTTCATGGCTAATAAGGACCATTCTGAAATTATTGATGATGCTTTAATTTGTCTAGTAAAACGCTCTAAACCTTGACCTGCAATTTTCTGACCTCATGTGAGGCATGATAGCATAGTTCTGTGACTCCCCCAATATAATAAAACCATGCCAGCTTCAGGTGATCATCTTGTGCACATTAGACCTGTGGCTGCTATTAGTCTGCTGTTCTGACCACTTCCCTATCTTGTGCGATGTTAGGATCCAAATTTGAGGGTAACAATAATCAACTTCTCCGAGAACTGAACCGACTTTGATGTTGGGGTTAATCACCTGTGGCGAGAGCTGGATTTCCAGCTACGACCCAGTCGCGCAAAAGAGGTTTCAGTACAGAGTTTCCGAGCATAAACACAGCACATCAGGTCGGAGGGCGACAGCACAGCAGCACATAAAGTCCATACCAACACCATCTTCACTCACAAACCATATTGGCCCAGTATGGCCTAGGATGGTGACTGCATCTGCTGCGTATCGGGTGGAGGTAGAGGACTTGTCTCGGGTGCAATCTGGTGGTGCAATCTGGATGAATGGCCGATTATACCTGGACCCACCACACCAACAGCCTGGTAAGAGCGGCTGCACCTCCTCCGTGTCCTGAGGAGGAATAACTTGGACTAGAAGCTCCTGCTGACCTTCTACTGCTCCTCAGGGGAGAGCGTGCTCTCCTCCTGCTGTGGCCACTACTGAGAACAGGGCAGAGGGTAATTAACACCGCCCAAAAAACAATGGCTGCCATCTCCTGTCTCAGAAAAACCAAGGCCATCACAGGATACCCCTCGCACCCCACCCACCAACTGTTTGACCCGCTGCCCTCAGTCAGGTTCCACACCTCCAGACTCACTAACAGCCTCTTCCCCGGGTCATTCGGACTGTGGACAAACACTATCCCCCCAAACCCCACCCACCCCACCAAGCTGAGCTGCGGTCTAAGTAACCCTCATCACTCAGCTCACACACGGACTCAGACCAAGGCTTTTCTTTGCAGCCTGTTCTCGAATGCGTGCCGTTCTCTTCTTTTGTATATTTCTCCTGTTTACTTTTCATTCCTGCTGTCCACTATTTATATTTTATTCACACAGTTGGTGTGGAACGCTGACAATTGTATATGGACAATGACAATAAAGGGCTATTCTATTCTATTCTATTCTATTCTAAGCCCTCACAACAATCATGCTGGTTTTGTTCTACAATAATACTGACCAACAGAAGTTTGAAGCCTAATATCTGGGCATTAGCATATGTACATAGGTCACAAAGAACTTGTGCTGCGGGACTGAAAGTACTGACTTTACCTTACTGTACAACCAGATTAAGTTGAACTTCCCTCGGACAGCTTTAACCAAACTTACAGCCAAATGTTGATATTACAGAGTCTGTAGGCCTCACCACTGGCACTGATGCTGAGGTTGTATCTGCTTGTAATGATGCAGCTGAAAAATCAATGATGCAGTGAATCATGCTGATGGTACGGGCAATGACTGACTAACTCCTGTTGAGGTTTAAATTTATCATCTTAAATGTTAATATGCTGATCACATTGCTTTATATAAGAAAGGCCTAACTCTGAGTACACTCTGTGCCAAAAAGTGCTGATGGGAAACTGCATGCTTTTGCAGCTAGAAAGTGAAACCAACTAGGCTGTTTGATCGAAACTTAAAGTGTGGTGTGACGTAGACGTAAAATAAAGATCATTTTTTAAAGTAAAAAGACCACTTTTGAGCCGTGTCTTTCTTGGCCCTAAAGAATCCAAAAGAACCGGAATTTAACACTACACAACAAGGTTTCAAAATGTATTAGTAAGACAGGCAAACTTCAAGATGTCTAACTGTAAGCCAGCGATTACTTCCTGTGAATCTGCTGCAGCAAAAGCTGTATCACTTGGAGGGTATTTAAATAGACAGGATGAAGGAGTAATGTTGCCGAACACATCTCTGATAGAAAAGGGTCTATGTAAGAAACACTATGTAGGGGACACAATGTTGTCAGGTTTACGTCTTCACCAGCCGGACAGCATGTAGCTGGAAATAAAAATAGTTTTTGGCTTTTTCAAATTATTCCTGTATTTTCTGCCACCAATGTGTTTACAAGACTTTTAGGCACAGAAAAAAAAATTAAAAATCAGATTATTTAATTATTTAACTGCTACTATGAGTCCACACAGGTGTGATAGACCTCTGAGATGCTAGCTTTACCGGCACAGTAGACATTAGATTCATTTTCGTTAATTATGCTAAGAACTTCCATACAAAAGCTTTTATTAGCTGTTTATATGGTAACATATAATCCCGGTCTGACACCTGGTAGTTCGTGGTGCCCTCATCTATTTTTGTTTGTTAAAGGTGGTCAGCAAACAGGTTTCAGGTGCATGACTGCCACCTTCCAGCAGTAGTAATGTACTGCATTCTATTAGGTACTGACAAAAAATGAAGGAAAATATATATTTTACACAATAAATAGTAACATTTATGTAATAAAAAGAAAATCCCGCCTATCTAGATTTAAACTAGTCTGCATGACCTGATATCAGAATCAGAATCAGCAAAGACTCTGTCATCCGCGTTCATTTGACCAATCATCGGGCTTTTTAATTTACTTTTTGTCATCGTTTTTCTAAGCTGCTCAAAATAAATCAGATATTTTTCTGAAATTTAGATTCACTGTTTCACTTCTACCAGCCAACGTTTAAAACAGAAAACAACCATCTGTTTCACAGTTAAAAACTGTTAACATGAGTCTGCAATAATCAACAGCAGGTCTAGTTAGGTTACAGAAGCAAAACAACAGTGAGTTATGATTTCTTTAAAATAAAGTTCTTAAGAAAAATAATATTTTTATTTAAAATGATTTATAACATTATTAATCACACAACTAAAACATTTGGGTCACATGTTTACCTTTCTGTCTTACTTTTACTTTGTGCTGTGAAGCTTCAGTGATTATAAGTTAACCAATTCAAACATTTGAGTTGGTTTGTAACACATGACAGCAGTAAGCTTCAGCCCAAATGATGGCATAGAGTCTGTTTTGTATTGTGTGCTATAGTGACATGGGGATATGATATATTAATTATTCTTTCTGAGTTAGCTGGCTGCCGCTCCAGTCCTTTCTGGTTCGGGTGAAAGCGGAGGCTGAGGATAAATGCAGAGGCCAATAAAATGGACTGAACCATCTGCTGTGACCACGCAGGGGGGAACGGGGTTCTTCTCAAATTATGGTTCGCTATCATCTCTGTGGTTTTCACCTTTGGTGTACACATGGTTCATTCGCTTGCAGGTCAGTTCGCTGAGTTGTGTTTTGTTAAGTTGACCTCTTTTATGGGCTCACCTGGTTCTTAAAACAGCTTGTTTTTGTCATTTTTGTAATAATTTTGTCTTTTTGGGGGTATAAAAAAAACCCTTTTTGTTTTTGAAGATTACGGCTGTATGTTCTGTTAGTGCCCTTCATCACACATGAACACTTCTTTGCGTTCTCTCCATGAATCCTATTTGTTGAGGTAAAACGTTGTGCAGTATAGCACCTTTGGACACACCAGGTCACAGGGAATTGGTACACTTTGTTTGTATCTGTTACGCAGAGAGGCGCGGTAAGGGAAACATCAGACTTCACTCTATCTTAACTGAAGTAATTGGTTTACTGTCTCTTGCCAACATCGTGCACATACAGACAGCAACTTCTCAAAATGGCCCCCAATCCATTTCCTGCTCCCTTTAAATACTCTGAAGACCACGCCTTCTCAATACAGACTGGCCTATAAAAGAGCTGCAATGGCCACCACAGAGGTAACCTGCAAAACACTTTGTTACATGAATGCTTCCCAGCAGTATCATGGACTTTCTCTGCTTCTTGAGGGCAGATTAAATAAAAAGTTTGGAATATTTCACACCAATTGCAAATAAAGATGCCATTTTTTCAAACATCTCGGCTCATCAGTTACAATTTCGTAAGTCTACAAAACTCTGAATTCTCTGCAAAGAACAAAATGCAAAACGCTTCTGAAGGTTGCGACTCCGACAACGTTAAGAAAATAACTAAAGGTAAGCCTTTGCATTGCAGAGCTGGACTGGTTGATTTTCTCAGTGGCTCTTTTGTGAAAACAAGATGAACAAATACAAAAGAGCTCGGACCTTCTCGTGGTGTAATTTACAAATCTGTAATATTAGTAATATTAGCTGAGTGAATTCCAGTTTGATGTTGCTTTGCTGTAAAATCTGGACTCCATTTAAAAAAATAATTTACAAGGTAAATTTGGTAATGAGTAAAGCAATAACAGATAAAAACGTCCCAGCGACTACGCTTTTTCTTTTCATTGCACCCTGTTATTCTGTGTGATTCAGAGGAAAGCACAAACTCTGCTCGTTTCCCCAATTTTTGTCAAGTGTTACCAGGTGTTGGTTGAGACGTATTCTGGGTAGGACAACCGAATGTCTATGCTTAAAATTAGCCCTTTATTGTGCGTGTTTTTCATGTAGAATGAGTCAGAGCAAAGAAAAGACAGATTTAACTCTGTATACACCGTCCTCTAACTGCAAAGAGCTGAAAAGAAATGTGGGCAGTTTAGCCGAAGTGAGAAAACCATTGATTTTCACATGTTTGCATGAACCTGTATTCAAAATCTATGAATACTGCACTTCCAGGATTGAATGCCTACAAATCTGTGGATCACGTGCGAGCTGTCGGGAACGCCACAAGTGTCACGTCAAAAGAGAAAGGAGACTGAGATAAAAAGCCAAACAGATTTGCAGCCATTCAGTACAGTGAATGTGACTGGCTGACCTTTTGTGTGTCCTCTCACAGGCCTTCAGGAGCGAGTTCTTCCACGGACACTCCTGTGAACAGAAACAATGGCAGAAGCTGAGCACAAAAAATGTCATTTTCTCCCACTGCCATCTTTCACATCCCAATTCATTCTAATGTTAGAAACTAACTGTAGCAACTCATATCCATAATAAAGGAAAACCTGAGATTTTCTTAATGACAAAGACAAACGTAAGAAGTAGAACATCATTTCAGATGCGTGTGAAAGCCAAAGGAGATCCTTTGATTAAAATTCCTTTCTGATGTTTTGGAAGCACTTGACCTTCAATTGGTGTAGTGAGCTCCAGCACAACATTCACTTAGCTCACCGATGCCTCGATCAATTCTCGACAGGTTCAAAAGACTCCGAGTCAGCCTTTCATCAGAGTTCATTCAGCCGCCTCCCTTAATGACACCTTGAGAAATTCCTCAATAAAGCTGCAAACAGACTCTGCTCTTCTTTCTACAGCTGCTGCAGGCCACACAGTCAAGTGTATGATGAAGACTGCATTTCAGATTTATTATGGGGAGAATGAGAGAGGTCGATAATGTACGGCCGAGCTTTTATTCACAAATTAGAGAAGCTGGGTAAGCGGTGTACTAACCGTGTGTGCAATTAAAATGAGCTTTCCAGTGTTCTACAAATAAGTTGAGTTCCCAGTCGTCTACTGAAAGCATTAACGTCTCGGTCACACAGGCGTAGAGATGGGTTGCCATCAGATACTAGGGAAAAACGAGTATTTCCTAACCTGTTGCTAAGCCCCTGTAACACAGACTGGTAACCACTGATTACAGAGTGCTGAAACAAAAACTCCATGCACTTCCTTTGGTTGCTGGCAGATTGCAGCAATTGTCCACAGACTTGAAAGACGGTGAGCGGTCTGCAAACACTTGTAAGCTGCTTGCTAAGAAACTGTGATATTGTAGAGTGCAACGCAAACCAGAAACTGACTTCACCTTTAAAGTAAAAGTTGTGCCGTGTGCTAAAACCAGCTTGTTTCTAAAGGTGCCACTTTTACAAAGCAGATAATTTGGCAATTTCCACGCAAATTATAGGAAACACCTATAATCTGCTAATGACCAAAGCAATCAAAAGGAGGTCTTTGCAACCTACTTGGCCCAGCAGCCTTCACCAGCCAGTTGGGAAAAAGACATTTCTGTTGGTTGCCAGGGGTTAAACCACTGGTCTGTAGGCCAAAGTCACTGAGACCTACGACTCAACTAACAAGAAAAACATCAACGGGCAATGTCAAACGCAATGCCTGCTGCCTGGGTCTGCATACTGTTTCAGCTTGTTCAGGCAAATTTATTTAATAGTGTAAAATGTCATCAGCACTATGACCTGGCTTTGGGCGGCTTTGGCAGAGTGCCCGTGAACATCCGCACAGAAAGCATTTATTCTTCTGGGTTTTCCTCCGCATACATTAGTTGCACATCCATCCATTAGTGTTTCCCTTGATGGCTGCAGCAACACTTTCCTTGTCGACCAATAGAGGCTACTTCAAACTATAATGGCATGAAAATAAATCTTTCCACCGGGTCTGTTTAACGTTCACGAACATGAAACTTTCATGAACAAACGATTACATCAGGGAAGTGAAAACCAATATTGCTGACAGCTGCCCATCCATCAGTGGTTTTGGACTTTACAGACATGTTTTCTCGGGTCTTTTTGGGTCGCATTAGAGTTTCTGTTTTCAGTTGCATTGTGTAAATTAGCATTGGCGAGTGACCGCTCTACATCCAGAACTTGTTTGCAGCAAGCCTTGCTCTGAGGCTACTGTCGAGGGTTTCCAGGATGTTTGCTTGCCTTGGATTCTTGGCACAACTACAGAAAAGTGTGTAAGAGAAATCTTTGGGTTATATTTTGCACACTCGCTGTGACAATGATGTCCACATACCGTGTTTTTCCATTTGATTCTCTGTGAAAGTTGGCTGGCCTTTTCCTGACATGAATGATAAAAACTACTCGGTGCCTCGGTGAGGCAACAGAGAACTTTGCTGCGAACACCAGCTCTCCTTTTCCCCCATTAGACAACGTTTAGTTTGAATGTCACGCCACTCTTCGATTTGGGTTAAAGGCCAGAAATGAAGTTTTTTCTCACCTAACGTTGCTAAACTTGCTTCGGAGCTGCCCCTTGAAGTGACAGCACTAATAATAAGAGTGCCACAAAGCAGTGGCCATTATACATATTAAAGCAGATAGAATGAGGACAAGACGCAGTACAAATCCTGTATATTCAGGATCAAAACAGAAACAGTCTTTTTTTTTCCCATCACAGCTAAAAATAATGCTCAGTCCATTATTGAACCAAGTATAACAGGAAACAAACAGTCCTTTTAAGCCCCTGTAGAACCACTCGTCTATTTTATATTTCAAGAGAGCTAAATGAACTTTGCTGACTTTGTATTCTTTAAGAAAGCATCGAGTGGAGGTCAGCAGTGGCATGCTTTCTCTGTTCCCCTTTCCCTTTAAAGACAATGACCTGACCAGCAGGGCAGCTTGGCTGGAGATGAGAAAGTAGTTATTTCCAGCAGCCTCCTCATTTATTTGTGTACGTGTTTTAAGAGACCCAAAGCAGCAAGCCGAATGCCTGGGTACCATGCTGATAAAGCAAGAAGGGTACTTTGCACTTTACGCAGGGCCCCTCGGTGACTACAGAGGAAGTATGGGGCTGGGGGGCACTCGGACAGGGGGATAAGGGCTCTAAGCCAGACGGATACACTCGGGTGGATAACATGTCTTTAATGCTACTGATGGACTGCCCAACTGGCGCCCTGGATAGCTGGCAACACGCCCAGCGTTCTTCCACTGGCTGAGCTGCTGTATAGCTTGGATGACTGTTGGGAGACAGAAAGGGAAAGTCAGGGGTGACAGACAGGCAGACCGCAGACAGAGGCCAAAGGCAAAGACAGACTGCAGACGAGGGGAATCGATGACAAACCGGGTGGAGGCCACTGATTCGCACAGAGGTTATTGCTCGTATGTGAGTATTCAGCTCACACAAAAGTATATCTCGTGTCAGGTATGTTTTATATCGATGCAACGCAGCAGTCGGTGTGCCAATATACCTTTAGATATTTCTGTGTACAGGTGGGAGTTCAATCCAACCAAACCTCTGATGATGTGCGACAGAGCAGGCTGGCTGATAAAATATACAAAAGAGTCAAAATAAAAGTCAAAATCATCAGGATACTGTATCTACATGTAAAGGTGAAGTTTTTGATCAGCGACATGGTCTCTGATGCTTAGCCATTCCACATGACTTCATACCCTTCTAGCCACTGAACTGCCCAATGCAAAGCTCTGCCAACTGTCCTCAGTTGCTGCACAGCTGTAAGCCACTTTTCAATGCACCTTAGCATCAGAGAAGCTTGAACCCGTTCCTGGAAAGAAGGACATGTGGAATACCCTATTTACTGCTGCTACAATGGATACTAATGGTATTTTTACATGGAAGCATCTTCTACCGCCCAATCCACCCTTTTCCCCACCCAACTTTATCACAGCAGCAAACAAACTCCATGCTCCTGATTTCCATTAAAGATCCTGCACAAAATCAGCCTGTTAGAAGAGGCTAAAGGAAGCTACACGATCACTCAGCTGCCAGGGCTCGCACTTAATGTGCTCAGTCGGCCTTGAGCTGCAGTCTGAAATAACAAATCGGAGACAAATTGGAGGGAAAATATAGGTTTCAGGGCTTTGAATGCCATGTATCAATTGCCTCGGCTCGAGTGAAACAAGAACCAGTAAGGCTTACTGCGACAATGTCAAACATTTCAGCTTTCAGCAAAAATATGAGTTTGTTATGGTGCAACACTTATCTTAGTGCAGACTGGTCTCTGCTTCTGCTTAACAGCCAGCATCACAGTACTACTGACAGTACTGACGTACTACTGGACAGAGTGAACAGCTGAAGTAAATCAGCATATCATGACGCACACTCCATTTTTATATAGCATGGGGAATTTTTTCATGATTAACTACCCATTCCTTAATTTTCCCTAAACCACTTATTTATAGAGAAACTGACCTTAAAATGATCACCGAGCAATTTGAATGCATGTAGATATTTAACACATTTCACAATCTGATCATTTTCACTGTCAAAAGGCTTCTGCTGCATTCAAAGGTCTGAATTTGTTCCATTTTTGTGTATTTACATATTGCCAATATTAAGCACATATTTTTTCTGCTGCTGTGAAAAGCCGGGAGTTCACTGTTCTCGACGGCTCTAGTGACCCTTGACCTCCCGGCTAGCTATCGAGCGGGTGGGTAACAGACGTCTCTGAAAACGTCGGCGCGCTTTTACAAATATGTGGTGTCTTAATAATCCGAGCAGATATTTGAAGTTCACACAGCTACACCCTCGCCTGAAAATATCTTAAAAGTTTATTTTGTGACCCAGAAAGATTAATAAGAGTAACATTAAAACCAAGTAGCTGCCGCCAGTGTTGGAAACTGAGCTGGGCAGCGCTATGAATTCTGGGATAGGTTGGGCCACGAAGGATACACCCGACCCATCCTTCAAATCTGGGGAAATGAAGGACGCATTTGTGGGCCACATTTGGAGGAGTCTTCGAAATTGGACAGTCCTCGTGACGTAATCGGCCTACAAATGCAGCCTCCAAAGGATGCGGCCTCTGAATTTGGACACAGCTTCGATACCGGACACAGCTTCTTCTTTGGTGTTTAACGGCAGCTGGCATCCTTGTACATGCAGTGCTGCCATCTTCTGTTTCAGTCCGTTATTACATTCTTAAATCCTGCTACTTATTCCTACGTCTTTTGGGATCTTACAAAGCTTCAAACGACGCGTCGACTATTAAATTAGTCGTTGATGATTTTGATAGTCGACGTAATCGTGACAGTCCTATTATACATACGTAGCTTTTTATGTCTACTTCAGTACTTGTGCGTGGTGAAAGCTAGTAGCTACTACTAAAGCCACTGGATGTAACTTCTACAAATGATTAGTAAGACTGAAAACCTGATGCCAAAGAATACTACAACCTTTAAAAAAGTTCCTTTGAATTTTGAGGTCTAAGTGTTCTACTAGTCTACAATAACCATGCACAGTGACTTGAGGGTGTAGATACTGTCTGCTCAGCAGTCTTTAGCTTCCCTGACGAATTTGATGTTATTTTCCTCTTATAGAAAAACCGCTGCACGCCGTGTCTTTAACATATTCTGGTTTCAGCTTCCACAACGATGAGCCACAGGCCAGAAGGTTCAAAGACCCTTAGACAGCCTATTTCACATTAGTTTAGTGCAGCGTAAGTGCTGTTGGTGGTATTTTATAGTGGGTTTTTTTCATTTAAGCACTGATTAGTTATTATGGTGAAATATATTTCAGGTGAGATTGAAGTAATGACAGGAAGAGATTCTTAGTTTGTGGTTTTGGCGCTTCCCTTCATGGGCGGGACCACACTCCAATAACTCCCGTCTCTCCAGAATGTAAACAGGGCATGTTTAGGAATGAATCCGATGATACCTGCTGCTCCACATGCCAACACGCAGCTTCCATTGAAATTATTTGCTTATGACCGTCCAGTCGGCAGGAAACTTTATTTAAATTGGGAAGAATAAATATACTACATATAGTCAGCTCTAACAGGACGGACTGTTTATAGTTGGAGGGCTCTTAAGGAAGTCAAGCTGTGTTTAGATTAGAAGACGTTTCGACTGCACAGTTATTTAATAAATAAACAACAGCGGTTCAGGGTCTTAAATTCTGTTTTGTGTTTGCTTCAACATCCTTTAAGTGGTCTGGTTAAGCATTTACCATATATTATAATAAAGTCCCATCCCAGTATAGATCAGGCACGTGTTTGTATTTGTGTCAAACTGCAGTTTCATCTTAGGTAAAGCAGTGCAGTTCTTTTTTATTTTTTACTAAAAAACAAACCACAAACAAGAGTCATGTTAAAATGATGATATCTTTATAATTTTATAAGATATTTCAATATTTCATTTGTGTGCATCTGGAGAAAAACTGAATGTGATGAAACAGTGGTCAGATGGCTAACGGTGAGGGAATCTTGCAATGTTAAGACAACAGCACAGCACATATTGAAAAGGTGTTAGTGACAGTGTAGGAAAACAGATGCATCACACGGTTTAAAATATGCTAAATATTAACTTAAAGTTTGCAATTACTTTGTGGAAAAGATATGCATATAAGCTCCAGTCACAGGTGGAGTACTCGTGAACACCACCAAATGCTAGACTGTACTGTCTGGTTGGGGAAGTCACTGCCCCTTGCTAATTCCCTCTCTGATACTGTAAGCAACTTAGGTGTTTTCCTGGACAGTTCTTTTAAGCTTGATAAACAAGTGTCCTCCGTAGAAAAATCTAGTTTTTACCAACTAAGTCAAATCTCTAAGGCTAAGCCTTACATACCGCGCAAGGATCTTGAAAAACGTATCCATGCCTTTGTTACTCCTAGATTACACTACTGCAACCCCCGTTACTTCAGCCTCCAATCTGTCCTTCTTCATAGACTGCAGCTCGTGCAAAAGGCTGCGGCACGCCTCTTAACGTGAACTGGAAGGTTTGATTCTATCACTCCACTTCTTGCCAACTTACATTGGCTTCCCATCAAACACCGTATTGTTTTTAACATTTTATTGCTTACTTTTAAAATCATAAACAATATTGTGCCTAGCTACCTTATTGCACTCCTCAGCCTGTATACCCCTAGGAGAACGCTAAAATCACCTCTTGGTGCAACCTAAACACACTGTATACTGGAAGGATCCCAGCTGGCTCTGCACTGCCATGTTTTCATCAGTATAGCATATGCTAACTGCAGGCAGCAGAGTGACAGCCCACTAGCAGATTGCAATGCTTACTATTTATTGGAAGACTCACATGGGCTTAATGGAATAAATGGGGCCGGGACCTATTGTTGCCATTGTTACTGCCGGGGTTACGGCATGTAGCCGGGACCAGTGTCTGCTGGTCGGTCGGTGCAGCTGAGAGGCAGTCCCAGAGCCACGGGAGTGGCCCAGCCCAGATGGTCGTCCTATACAGCCCGGAGACTCAATACCTTTCCTTCCCCCTCCCTCACAGACCAGATGGAGACCATTACAGTGGCCTGAAAGGCCTCAGAGAGAAGGACTGAGTGAAAGTGCGAGGAAGAGGTGGGGTCGGTGGCGATGGGGTGTCTCGGCTTTCCAAAAATCTCTAATTACCGCAATTGTTGAAATCTTTTCAGCCTGCTTTTTTCTTGCTTTTCTGATACAAAATGCTCCTTCCCAACATGCACTGCAAGCCCTCCTGAGAATTCCTATAAAAGGCCAGACTGACTCACATAAGACAGAGAGAAATAGGAGAAACTAGAAAAGGAAAGCAGAGGAGAAAAAAGCACATTAAAGATATGCAAATCTGACTGTCTGGGGTGAGGAGTATTAACCAGCGTTAGTAGGATAGCTGCCTCTATTTTTAGTGTGTGTGTGTGTGTGTGTGTGTGTGTGTGTGTGTGTGTGTGTGTGTGTGTGCTGAGGTGTGTGATGACTTCCTTAAGCCTGGGCTTTCATGTTCGAGTAAGACAGTCTGGGCGTCGAGATATGTCGGCAGAAATATTCTGCCTAATTGAGACGCTTCACAAATGAAGCTGTCAAACGGAGGCTTCAAACAGAATACACAGCAGCAGTTAAAAGAGAATTTCTAGGACAGCAGCGTGAAAGAGTGTCTCTTTCTCTCTACAGAAGTACAGTGCATTAAATGATTACAGGTTGGCTTCGGGACAATCAGAGTTGCCAAAGATTTTTTAAAAAGCCTTTGATGGGAGTCAAAAATAGCAGCAATGCCAATCATATCTTCAGAAAGTCAAAATAAATAAGTCAACGGGAGGGACACGTCCGTCTCATTTAGTTTGTACCGCCGTCTGAAATTACCCAAGGCCGACGCAAAGCCACCCGACTCAGACATGTAGCGTACTCACGTGTCTGCACATACGGACAATATGGTTCCAAAACTGCTCCCCTCTCCGCCCACTCTCCTCCCCATACAAAGGATCCTCGCTAGTTCAATCAATGGCGGGCAGCAAGCTGCCTTTGGGCACAACAATCACCAGCAGTTTGAGAGCTTACTGCAGGAAGAGTCTTAGAACAATTCAAATTAACAGAACATAATTTAACCAGTGAAAAAATTCCAATCTATCCCAGCTGTCATTGGTCCCGAGGCTGGCTACCCTGAACAGGATACCGCTCCATCACAGGACTTGTGCACTTACTAGCTTTACTGTATTACTTCAACATTCTCAGTATACTGTCACTCGACATAAAGCCTGACTGGTTTAAAACTGATGTCAATACTGATTTTTCATGATGTAAAAGTCCAATATTCGTATATTAACTTTGTTTTTTCAGATACACGACACATAAACATACGTCCCATTTGCTATCATTAGCCTACATTAGCTAACATTTGCTACAGGTACGTGTTGTTATTAATTCACTTTTGTTTTTACTTTATAATTTTTTTACTTTATAATCTGTACAACCCTGTTTGGATCAGCTGGTCGTTGTGTTTATCACAGTTGCAGAGTGTCCTCTGGTCGACACACTAAGCAACATTAATAATAATAATAATAATAATAATAACATTGATGAAGGTGTTTCTCCAGTCTCTTCTTTACAGCTTAATTTTCATTTATCAGCTGTTATAAATGCCAACACTGACGTTTAAATCAGTTAGTCTCTAATTCCTCATAGGAATCAGTGGCATCACTTATTTTATACGTCTACACGGACCCACAAACATCCATATAAAGAATTTTATAAATGAAGAATTAAGTATGCAATAAAATATAAAACATTCTTTTACAATTATATTAATTAATTCTATTTAGTGATATCTACTTATTAAGACATTAACAAAGTAATTTATTATTACTCAATACACTATTAGTCTATAAATAAACAGTTCAACTTGAAAAACTTCATAAAAACTTTATTTAAAAGAAATTCAACTACAAAATTAAAAATCACATCTTCGAAATACTTTTTTAAAATTGCAATTTAAAAAGAGAAATAAGTAAATGGATCCAAAAATCGCATCAGGAATACAAATTTGGTTTTCTGGAATTTAAACTGCAGATTCCATACTTCCTTTCTGTGACTCTTGTAGTCCTCGGAGAAAAATGAGAATTTGCCACAGATTGCTTTTTCACTGGTTAGAGACCCAGGATGGCCCCGGGATTGATCTACGCTGCTGTTTGCTCCATTAACTTCGCCCTGCTACGGAGTTTAAAAGTGTTTGTGCTGAACTGAACAATTTGCCTTAAATCCTTCAAGTGTGCACTAGTGGAGTCATCCTAACCACCTGCAGAGGGTAAAGTGCTAACTTGGCTAATGCTGCCATCACTGCATGGTGGCTGCTGAAAACACTCGTGTAGGTAAAGTTACTTTATGATCCTTCAGAGTTTAAAAGAATTGATGCAGAGTGATCGTCGAGACTAGAGACGACACTACGCATTTATTTTAACTAACATCTGAGTTCCTGTAATACCGACGGCAATAACATCAGGTTACTATGACAGCCTGTATCATGGTAACAAGCTCTATGACCTCACTACTGAAGCACACACCATTTGACTCAAGAGAGTCCAATACACACTCAGTGCATAAATGTTTATACACTGTGGTTTGAACAACTTCATACTGGGAATATGACATATATGTTACAGAAATATACCTCCTGCACAGGTGATTCCATCAGTCACTTAAACTGGCACCAGTAAGCACATATACATGTAGGCAGAATGAATAACTTGGGCTTCATTTTCGATATCTGCAGGTCGTTTAGGCAATGACTAAGTATACTCTGGTTCATGTCATCCTGCCATACGTCCAATTAATGTCGTTATCAAAGCTGAAATGTGCCATTTGGTGCAAGAGCACATTTCTCCACAACTCTTCAGGTAAATGGACTGGTTCTTATATAGCGCTTTTCTACTCTTCTGAGCACTCAAAGCGCTTTACACAACTTGTGCATTCACCCATTCACACCAGCACATTTTTCTAGGTGCTTTCTAAGTAACATTGACACACAGTCATACTCTGATGGATGCATCGGAGAGCACTTTGGGGATAGTATCTTGCCTAAGGATATTTGACATGCAGACTAGGGGAAGCCAGGAATCGAACCACCAACTTTCTGATCAGTAGATGACCTGCTCTACCGCCTGAGCTACAGCCACAAGTGAAGAATGCCAAGCTAGGATGACTGAGGTTACTCCATCAAGGAAGTCGCACACGCTGCTGAAATCCATTCTTTTCTATTGATTGTGCTGTGCAAGCAAGGCGCAAGTGTGTTGGCGAGGAGCACTTACACAACTGGGTTGAACTTTGACTCCTGCATGGTGTGACATACATTCGTGCAATTCATTTTAAAGAGGGTCGAGGTGCAGGCAAGAAGCTGTGTGCATGCATGCATATGCCCACAGTGTTTTATGCAAAAATGGCAACCACAGCGAGGAAGAATAAATTTAATAGGAATCTAATAATGACGCTTAAATACATTGATGGCAAAACAAGCTATAATTAAGTTTTGTCAGTAAGCACAGTGACAGCAAGCTTTCCAACACGTGACATCCCAAACTGTAACCTTTTCCTGACTGCCACTGCCGATATTTTGGTTTGCAGACCTTATTCCACCAGCACTGATCAAATTCAGAACTTGTGTTGTTTTAAAGTGGAAACAGACTTTGTGTGATATGTTTGCTTCAGCTTTTTTTCAGATGTTGCATTAGGAGCGTTTAGTGGCACATATTAGAGGTGGACGGGTCTAATGAAGATGAATTTGTTTAGAGGAAGATGCAGTGGAACAACAATTTTAGTTTTCCTGCAAACTTTGAAAGAGTTTTATTGCACTTAAGCACTGTCTCATTTTGTTGCCCTGCTTGCCACTTTTTGCAGAACTGCAGACCAATTTCAAAAGAAGCCTTGTGCTTGGCGCTACTGTGATGGAGGTGCACAGCGCATGGAAAGTGGATCAGTAAAACAATATGCAAGTGTCTGCTCTGAAACTTTCATCATGAACTCTAATGCTTGTGTTTGTCAGTGGAGTCATTGTTTGGACAAGAGGAGCCGAGCCCTGAGAACAGCAGGCTACTGAGGGCCTGCCGCAGAGTGTGATACCAATGGCTGCGGATAGCATATGGCAATGGAACTAGATACAACCCAAACAAACACAGCACAGAGGGATGGGCATGCACAGACGATGGAATTACATAGGCTGCGTATTCCAGGCGAGTGCGTGGTTTTGAGTGTACGGATGTGCAGCTCAGCATATGTGCTCTTCAGCTCCAGGTGTCGGTATTTTAGAAACGCTGAAAAGATGTCGCTGTCGGGTTCGGCACGCAGGGAAGCGTTCCAGCAGCTGTTCTAGCGAGGACAAATTCCAATACAGTGTCACCTCCACGGAGCAAACAGTGTATGTGGGAGGGGACAGGTAAAATATTAATGACAGCTCTTTTAGTAGACGAATGGGCCCGTGGCTGGTGACACTTCTTGGCATCACATTCCTAATGCGCACTCAGTAAAGGTGTGGAGATGTAATAATGGACGAGCAGTGCAGTCATTTTTATTCATCTGTTGCAACAGCGTGAAAATGAGACATCTGTGAGTCACGGCAGATGGCACAGCAGTACAGTTTAACCAAGCAGCTAGCATAGCTTAATACACACAAACACAGGGTGACATCACATGAAACCAGGATTTTACAACACCCCTGATTAAACTGCTGTGATTGGTCAGTTACAATGATGATGTCGCAGGAACCCAAACATACCAATTTCACATACTGGGAGTCTTGTTGGCGATACCACCAACTCACACCAGTGGTGGAGTTTGCATGGTTTTCCAAAAAGCAAGCACATAGATGCTCCACACATAGAAGAGTTTTTTCTTATTTCGGGAAGTAGGCAGATTTTCATGCCAATGGCATAAAAAACTGAAAAAATGACAACAGCACTGCTGCTTGAACTGGATCGTATCCAACTAAACTGATGCCAGGAGCTAAATCAAGTCCAAGCAAAATATGGAATCTAATTACTGGTGGCTTCTTTCTGTTGTTCGAGAGACGGTCTGTATTTTTATCTTCCTGCGACCCTTTCTTCATGCGTCTCTGAATATCGGCGTATAAACAGAAAGAAAAAAACAAGTGCAGCTGTGCTAAGGAGCTGTCAGGAGAAGGATTAGCATTAGCAGAAGTCTACTAGGTGGTAGCCAGAGGAAAGGAAGGCGAGCCGGGTCTGACGAAAGGCAGGAGGCCCAAAGTCAGGCCTGGGGCGAAAGCTGCGCTCCACGGGGATGTAAAAACACTGGAGTGAAGCTCAGGCTTTGCTTAATAAACACTGAGCAAGAAAAGGCACACATGTGTTCAGCACACACGAAAATACATGCAGAGCACAGTGTTTGGAGGAGACGCTGCAGCCACGGGCCCGATGTACAAAAGAATCCTTTGTTCTATTACAGCAACACACACACACGCACACAGAGCACACGCACAAAACACACGAGCGCTTCACGTACACCAGACATTGCAGAACGCTGCAGGTCGAAGGCCGTTGGGGACTGGAAGTCAGAAAGTTGCATCCATCTCAGACTGTGTGCTGCCTCGCTGGAGCTCCATTGCACATACATCTTCTTTTTTGTGTTCGTGTGTGCGCTGTGGGATAAAAACTGCCTGCTGTGTACGCACTGGTTTACAACACGCTCTTGCAGGAGGTGCATACACTCGAACCCGTCAGTTCAGGTCAAGGTAATGTATCTAAAAGATGTCAGTGTGACATCACCTACTGGTTTTGGACGCAGCATTTTAACAACTAACTTACCCAAGTTATCCGAGCCTGACATCCAGAATCTTTGCTTCAGTTTTGGTGAGTGAACCCTGCTATTCTGTTACTCTCTTATTCAGTACTTAGTAGTAAGGTTATGGGCTGGCTGTACCACACAGCAGGCCCTATTAGTTTTAATGTAACTCAATGAAAAATCATCTGCGGCACACCAAAAGCAAACACGGTGGGGAGGGTCGCTTCACTGAGTGCAAATAGTGGAGCTAAAGTCTAAGCAGCTACATGTGCCAACATTATGGAGATACAACTTCCCCGACTGCAGCTTCTGTTTGGATCAATGACTACAAAATAGGAAAAAAACATCATCAGTCATACGGGTGGTGTAAAGGGGGAAACTGTCCATGGAGACTGCGGGTTTTAGCATTTCCAGGTTTGCCTCAGTTTTCAGCTCCTGCTTCTTGGTCAAATCAAATTCAGCACCTACAAAGGATGAGGTGAAAACAGTGATAACGATGTGGTAGGTGAAAAGGTTTGTTGCCTTTACAGCTACTGCAACTGCTGCTCCATCATTTAAAATGACTTCAGAACCAACTAAACTAAATTCTTTGGAAGTTTCTGAACATCACAGTACCACCCACAGGTCAGGTGTTTGCTAGCACACTTATTTAAGCAAGATCACTATCAAGGCAGCATCCATGGGTCACTGAATGCTAATATGTTGGTCAGTTTACTTCCCAACACAGGAAGTGGATGCTGTGTAGTAAGCTTCAAGCTGGTTTCACCTATCTCTTAAACAACCACGCAAACAAAGCTGCTCAGTACTCACTCACTTAGCTAATTGTCTCCATCAGGACTATTGTGGGTGTGCTAAAGCTACAGTTAATCATGAGCAACAAATACGTTTTGTCCCAAACAATCAGTACGAGTAGCATACTCCCTCCACCTGACACCAAAGTCAGGTGACACAGAGGCTGTAACAGCATGTGTGAGCAACAAAAAGACTCAAACGGTTGACCCACATGCGCTCCATTGGTGAGGGATCTTTGTTGTAGGTCAAAGTTCAAAATGATGCTGGGCAATATGGCAAAGAATCTTATCACAGTAATGTTATGCACAGCAGGACATACCAAAATTTATCCCAATATAAAATAAATCAGTATTTCTGTCAAGCTTAAAGGTTCCTATCTGGGGCCCCTCAGTTACTGTTAATACTGGGATTATCCTGGGATTATCCTGGGAAGTTTTTATATTTAAGAAAACTTCCAACTTTTACCTACATGTGAATTGACACACGTGAAATTTGACTTTTCAAAAGCTTAATTCTGAGTTTGTACGTTCAGTGCGTAGTCACAAACGTCTGATGGGGAGATTCCTACGGTGCATTCCCGAATAAGTCAAAAGTCAGAAATTCTAATTTTGCAGTTGGAACAAGATTTCCAGTCGGATGATGCAAACAGTGCAGAATGTAGGTGGAGCAGCAGCACGTGTTAATGTTTGGGTTTCTACATATTGGTATGAGAAATGTGAGCAGGATAAAAATGTTAACAGTGTGACCATGAACATGTCAGGTTTGTTTATTTTTGTACTGAGGATCTATTCAAAATCTTTTTGCTTGTGCGATTGTTTCCCAACAACTTTAAACTGTTTTTTTCAATATAAAAAGAGAAGAAAGAAAGAAATAGTGTGCGGGTAGTTTCTATTAACAGAGATCGTATTTCTTTGGAACTGATCAAAGAATTTCGACTCTGTTCTTCTCTAACACTTGACACTTCTGCCTAGTAAGAATTAAGATTTGACTTTTGTCATATATACCCATGTTACACTGTTCCAAAAAATAGTAATGTCAAAGTATCTTACTGTATATTTTACAGTTTTGTACTGTCTTTCTAGAATATCATTAAATTTACATAAGTAGACTGTGCTTTTACATGTCAAAGGTAAAATAACATAACATCACTGTAAATATAGTAAAACACAATTTACTTGTTTTTTAAATATATTTTTTGTACATGTGCATATTTAGATGTTAAAATACATTCAGAAATGTATCATGATTTCACAAATATCTGTCCGTTATTTGAAAGATTGAACTGTTGAATTCAAATGTAATACTATGGAAAAGTATATAACATGATCCCTATAAGCTTGTGTTACATCACATAAGTATTATTATCATTGCTATTTCGGGCGATCGTGGCTCAAGAGTTGGCAGTTCGCTTTGTGATCAGAAGGTTGCCGGTTTGAGCCCCGGCTTGGACACTCTCGGTCGTTGTGTCCGTGGTCAAGACTCTTCACCTACCGCCTACTGGTGATGGCCAGAGGGGCCGATGGTGCGATATGGCAGCCTCACCTCTGTCAGTCTGTCCCTTCTAACAGAAGCAAATAATATTTAAACCAACAATAACCTCATATTTTCTCCCTTAGGACTAAAAAGTAAGCTTGACAGAAATAGTTTGCTTTACATTGTGATGTACACTACCAGCCAAAGGTTTGGACACAACTTCTCATTTAAGGGGTTTTCTTTATATTTACTACTTTCTACAGTGTAGATACAAACTGAAGACATCAAATATATGAAGATATATGGAGTTATGTATTAATGGTGTTGGGACCATCAGGTTGGTGCACAGCTGACAGCCTCGTTTGGCAACTGTTAGAGTTCATATTATAGCAAACAGCTGAATAAAGGGAAACAACAGCCCATCATTACTTTAAGAACTGAAGGTCAGTCAGTCAGAAAATTGCTAAAACGTTGAATGTGTCCCCAAGTGCAGTCGCATCAAGCACTGCGATGAAACTGGCTCACATGAGGACGCCCAGGAAAGGAAGTGCGAGAGTCCCTCTGCTGCTGAGGATACGTTCATCCGAGTCACCAGCCTCAGAAATCGTTAACAGCAGCTCAGATCAGAGCCCAGATAGATGCTGCACAGAGCTCCAGCAGCAGACACATCTCTGCGTGTTCAGAGCAGACTGTGTGAATCAGGCCTTTACGGTCAAACAGCTGCTGAGAAACCACGACTGAGGAAAAGCAACAAGAAGAGATGTTTGGACTAAGAAACACAAGGAGTGGACATTAGACCATCTGTGCTTTGGTCTGATGGGTCCAGATCTGAGATTTTTGGCTCCACCTGCCGTGTCTTTGTGCAGAAAAGGTGAACGATGGTCTCTACATGCATGGTTCCCACCGTGAAGCATGGAGGAGGAGGCGTGATGGTGTGGGGGGGCTTTGCTGGTTTCACAGTTGGTGATTTATTCCAAACTGAAGGCACACTGAACCAGCATGGCCACCACAGCATCCTGCAGCCACATGCCATCCCATCATTTATTTTCCAACAGCACAAGGACCCCAAACACACCTCCAGGCTGTGTGAGGCCTCTGTGACCAAGAAGGAGAGTGATGGAGGCCTGGCCTCCACAGCCACCTGACCTGAACCCAGTGGAGCTGGTTTGGGATGAGATGGAGCGCAGAGTGAAGGCAAAAGGACCAACAAACGCTCAGCATCTCTGAACTCCTTCAAGACTGTTGGAAACCATTTCAGGAGACGACCTCATGAAGCTCATGGAGAGAAGGCCAAGAGTGAGCGAAGCAGGAGTCAAAGCAGAAGAATGTAAAATATCAAACATGTTTTGAGTTGTTTCACACTTTTGTGTTTACTACATACTTCCACGTGTGTTCATTCATAGTTTTGATGCCTTCAGTGAGAATCTACAATGCAAAGAGTCATGAAATCAAGAAAAACCATTAAATGAGAAGCTGTGTCCAAACCTTTGACTGGTGCACGTCAATACCAACCAATATGAAAAAAGCTTTCATTTTTTTGTCTATTGCCCAGCTCTACCCTCCACAAAAGTCTGAGAGGGAATTTCAGAGGTATAAAACTAAACAACATTCACTGACACTTTGGACCTTCATGCACATTTTACAAAACTCAAAGCAATGTAATAAAGAGATACAGACAGGAAAAACAGAAATCATCATTAAAAGAAACGATTGTTGGAACTCTGTGACCTTTAGAAACTTTTAACAAATACATGATAAGATTAATTTGGCAGTCTGCCATGAAAGCAGTGTTGTTGACTTGTGATCCTCTGACCTTTCCTTTTACATTTCTGTAAAAACAGGAGAACAATTGGTGTCCAGCACAAAGATAACATTTCTGCTGTACACAACATTCAAAATGAAACTTCTAATGAACCTTTTAGCCTTTGGAGGCCATTTACTGCTTTACTCATTCCATCAAAACATTGCATTGAGCATAAACAGAGCACACTATAGATTTGTCACGCATGCCGAGATAGAAACGCTGCACTTTTCTTCATTCATACTGGAAGCAATCGGCGGACCCAACACATATTTGACGTAAAGCGTAAACACGTTCTATGTGAACAGATGGAGAAGTGAAACTGAAGAAGAGGCAGCACTGGGTGAAAGCCCAGACTTAATTTAATAGATGAGATGAAACGACAACGACTCAATGAGCGCTTTTGCTTTTCTGCTTTTCTGGATCAAGAGACAAACTATCCATATCCAGTAAATATTTTTATCATAGGTTCATACACTCATTGGAGTCTAAAAACATGTTTGTTGCAAATGAAATAGGAAAACTTTAACCATGTTAACCCTCTACAGCAGCGGTCCCCAACCCCCGGGCCTCGGACCGGTACCGGTCCGTGAGTCGTTTGCAGTGTTGGGAAGGTTACTTTTAAAATGTATTCCATTACAGATTACAGATTACATGCCCCAAAATCTATTCTGTAACGTATTCCGTTACGTTACTCAATGACAGTAACGTATTCTGAATACTTTGGATTACTTAATATATTATCATGCTTTTTACAACAACGTGAATGTACTATTGCTGTGTGATTTATTACTATTACTGAAGGTCCACGGCTCCGAACTGTAGTAAAGGGACCTCTGACTAATACGGCGGGGTCCCTGTCGGCTCGTAGCTGAAAAATAGCTTTACTTTGTTGTGTGGGTCAACTTTGCTAGCAGAGACAGAGAGAGGCGTTGAAAGGCTGCTCCAACGGAACTTATTGTTTCGGAGGAAAACACGAACACAGCGTACAGTCGAGTCTTAATAGCTTACTTACAACTGGGCTCGTCAGGCACTCTTCTTGGCTGCAGTGGTTATTATTATATTTACATGCTTCCAGCTCCCGTTGTTGCTCAATGACAACTCGTACCTTTCCACTCCCCTTTTTCTCCCTCTTCGCGCTCACAGACCCATAACGTGTATGGCAGTCCATTCTCCCTGCAGCACAGACTACACTGCCCATGATGCTACATTCTTTAGAGCTATGCTTGTAGCATTCTGCCTGTTAGCTTAGCACAACAACAACAACAACGAAAAGGCGCTCTCTCACCCAGGAAACACACAGTCGCAGAGAGAGAGAGAGAGCGTCGCCCTGTAACCATGGCAACCGTAACGCTGCCGCCTGGAACAACAGAACGTAGCTGTCAAACAAAACCCAAACAGTCCTGACCCGCGACAATATGAAACAGGAAAGTACCGCAGTGTAATCCATTTATTTCAACAAAGTAACTGTATTCTGAATACCAGCTTTTTAAACGGTAACTGTAACGGAATACAGTTACTCATATTTTGTATTTTAAATACGTAACGGCGGTACATGTATTCCGTTACTCCCCAACACTGGTCGTTTGGTACCGGGTCGTGAGAGTTGAGGCTCAGGTGTGAAATGTATAGTTTTCAGGGTTTTTATCGGTTTTCAGCGTTATTTTGTTATCGTTTTGATCGTTAAATCTGTGTTCCTGGGTCTTTTCACGTGTGTTATGAATAAATCTTCTTTTTTTCGGTACCGGTACTAGTTTTATTTTGTTGTATTTATCCGCGACACCTTAAAGGAAAATATTGTCGGGCATAAACCGGTCTGTGGCGCAAAAAAGGTTGGAGACCGCTGCTGTAAAGCAACAAAACTCTGGATTCTGGACTGTGGACTTGTGTCTCTGCTCTAATGCAGATTACCAATGTAATCTAGATTACAAAGCAGCAACCTGCACGGTGACCAAATATTATTGCCAAAGACATGTTGGTGACAGGTGGGCGCCATTTTTTTTTTGTTCAACACTGTACCAATAAAGAGTTAGCTAGTAATTTGTGTGGCAAAGATATTTTGGTTTAAACAGGTTTTTATATTTAAAATTATAAACACAATTTAAACTAATCATAAGTCACCGGGTATACTCCAAATATGATACACAGCAAGGAACTACTGACCGACGGGTGTTCTCCTGGTCAGCACGCCCATCTTTTATAGAAAGTGTGAAATAAGAAATCATTAGCTAATTAAATTACAAGTCATGTTAATCGCTGTGTAGAAGGCAGCCATTACAATTCAGTTTTGAAGATTACATAGTGATTGAGTCAGGAATCAGAATCCTTCATTCTAGCCAAAGTTCTGTGGGACAGCTCTAAACCACACCTCAGAAGGGGAAACAAGGCTAAACGCTAAACATATATATATATATATATATATATATATATATATATATATATATATATATATATATATGTATATATGTATGGGACTGGTGAGTGTCAGCACCACAGTCCAGGATGAGACAACGAACATCCAAGAATACATTGGGAAGATGGCCCCAACTGACCGAGTGCTCAGTGAATACCTCAGGCAGCAGAAACCCAAGAAAGAAGAGGGAGACGAGGAACCATCATGGAAGGACAGGCCCCTGCACGGTATGTACCACCGGCAGATAGAGGAGGTGGCTGATATCCAGAAATCCTACCAGTGGCTGGACAAAGCTGGACTGAAAGACAGCACAGAGGCACTAATCATGGCAGCACAAGAACAAGCTCTGAGTACAAGATCCATAGAGGCTGGGGTCTATCACACCAGGCAAGACCCCAAGTGCAGGCTGTGTAAAGATGCCCCAGAGGCAATCCAGCACATAACAGCAGGGTGCAAGATGCTAGCAGGCAAGGCATACATGGAACGCCATAACCAAGTGGCCGGCATAGTGTACAGGAACATCTGTGCCGAGTATAACCTGGAAGTCCCGAGGTCAAAATGGGAGATGCCCCCAAGGGTGGTGGAGAATGACCGAGCTAAGATCCTGTGGGACTTCCAGATACAGACGGACAAAATGGTGGTGGCTAACCAACCGGACATAGTGGTGGTAGACAAACAGAAGAAGACGGGCGTAGTGATCGATGTAGCGGTTCCGAATGACAGCAATATCAGGAAGAAGGAACACGAGAAGCTGGAGAAATACCAAGGGCTCAGAGAAGAGCTCGAGAGGATGTGGAGGGTGAAGGTAACGGTGGTCCCCGTGGTAATCGGAGCACTAGGTGCGGTGACTCCCAAGCTAGGCGAGTGGCTCCAGCAGATCCCGGGAATAACATCGGAGATCTCTGTCCAGAAGAGCGCAGTCCTGGGAACAGCTAAGATACTGCGCAGGACCCTCAAGCTCCCAGGCCTCTGGTAGAGGACCCGAGCTTGAAGGATAAACCGCCCGCAGGGGCGTGCTGGGTGTAGTATATATATATATATATATACACATTAGGGGTGCAACGATATTCGTATCTATATTGAACCGTTCGATACAGTGCTTTCGGTTCGGTACGCATATGTATCGAACAATACAACATTTGTAATTTATTTTATCAACTTTCCTTCTGACGATGCTGTCTGTGTTGAGCGCTCAGTGAATCTGCGTTCGACTACTCCGCCTAGGCTGCACTGTCGAGCGCAGATCCACTGAGCGCTCAACACAGACAGCATCGTCAGAAGGAAGAGCGCAGGGCAAGCTAGCTAGACAGAAGTTAAGCTCTCCTTGCAACATCGCAAATTGACCCTCCCCCACCCTCATTCAGATCTGGCATTTGGAATTATTTTGGTTTTCATGTGACGTATGACCCTGAAGGTAAGCGAGTCATGGACTAAAGTAAAACAGTATGTTGGATGTGCCACGCAATGCTCAATTACATGGGTGGGAACTAGTGTGTTAGCGCAGTTAGCTCGTTAACGTGTTGGCCGTCTAGCCCCATGCACGGGGCGATCGGCGGTAGCTCGTTAACGGAGATTAACCTGAAAGCACTAGTGGGAACACAACGAATATGACTGCACATTTACGCCGACATCATCCTAGTGCAAAGACAAAAACAACAAGCATGCTACTAACTTTAGCCGAGTCATTTAGACAGCTGTTAGCACGTGATTCTCCTTATGCTGCTGAGAATATAGCCCAGAAGAAGCGGATAGTATAGCTTTTATTTTGGAAAGAGACATTTCTCTGTAATAAACTCTCTTTTCCAAAGATGAGTGATTCCTCAATCAGATACAGGGCTTGCAATATCGCTAGCCCGACGTCCTGGGGCTAGCGATTTTTTCAGTCGGGCTACCAAAATCTATCTCTTCCCTGCCCGTCGGGCTATTGTAGGAAGGAAAAATATATGTCAATGCTTTTGCATTTTTTCAGAAATGTAGCTGGGTAACTTGTGGGGATAGGTTAATTGGATAATCCAAATTGCCACTAGGTGTGAATGTGTGAGTGAATGTGAGTGTGAATGGTTGTCTGTCCCTGTGTGTTAGCCCTGCGACAGACTGGCGACCTGTCCAGGGTGTACCCTGCCTCTCGCCCTATGACAGCTGGGATAGGCTCCAGCGCCCCCCGCGACCCTGAAAAGGATAAGCGGAAGCGAATGGATGGATGGATGGATGTAGCTGGGTAATTATGTCATTGGCATCGGTGAGCCACTGTCAATATGTGACATATTGTAATTGCGTTTGAATTTGCGCTTGTTTTTTTGCTTTCACTTTGCAATCGCGTGAACTGTGTGTAGAGAGCGACAGCACTGATCTGTGAGTGATGATAATTTGTGCACCAATTCCTCTGACATCGTCTTATTAATCGTTAGCTTACTATGCAAACATGACAAGTGAAATCTCCCACAGCTTAAACATGTGAGAGGTTGATCGCGCAGAGAATCGCTGAGCTTATGTGAGTGCGTGTGTAAAAGCAGCACGATATATATTTTAGTTCTGCTGAGCCAAATAAGACAGGTCAGGGTGAAGAAGTGACAGCCAAAGAAAAGCTTACCACAAAACGGAGAAGTTATGACAAATCAGACTATAAGGCAAAAAGAAAGTGCAGCTTTATGGTTTCATGGACAAAAGAATTTCTGTGGCTGCGATATGACGAGCTAAATAACCAGGGCTGCACATAAGTGGTCCGCAGGTGCGCATTCGCTGTCAAAATAAAAAACACGCACAAGGGTTAGGGTTAAATTTAAAAACTGTACTTTTGAGTTAAAATATATATTTACAATTTTAATAAATGACAAATTAAAAAGGCATGAACATTTTTTTGTATCGAAAAAATATCGAACCGTGACACCAAAGTATCGAACCGAACCGTGAATTTTGTGTATCGTTGCACCCCTATATATATATATATATATAAAACACCCAGCACGCCCCTGCGGGCGGTTTATCCTTCAAGCTCGGGTCCTCTACCAGAGGCCTGGGAGTTTGAGGGTCCTGCGCAGTATCTTAGCTGTTCCCAGGACTGCGCTCTTCTGGACAGAGATCTCCGATGTTGTTCCCGGGATCTGCTGGAGCCACTCGCCTAGCTTGGGAGTCACCGCACCTAGTGCTCCGATTACCACGGGGACCACCGTTACCTTCACCCTCCACATCCTCTCGAGCTCTTCTCTGAGTTGTTTCGCCGTCATTGTGGATGTTGGGTATCGAAGAATCCATAGGTCCCTCATCCTATTCATGTAGCCCCTTCCGCCGGGGTTACTTGCGTAGTAGCATTCCAACAACGCCCTGTTTTCGTCTCTTGCCCACCGATGCCTTCTTGTTCCAGTAGCCCACTTTTCGTCAGGGTGCCCTGGTTCCTCAACACCTGACGCGGACCTTGTTGATCCGGGCGACGTCCGAGCCGGCATGCCTTCATATTTATCTGTCTCGCTCATGTCTGCGGTAGGCTTGCTTAGCATAGGGGGTCTAGCCTTAGGACCCTTACTGGATACAGACGCCCCAGGCAGGAATCGAACTTGCGATCCTCTGTTCCAAAGGCGTGTAGTCTAACCACTACTGTGGTTGCAGTGGGTTGCTTGATGAAATTGTTTGAATATATGCATATTTTATATATAAACATATATATATATATATATAAACATATACATATATATATATATATATATAAACATATATATATATATATATATGTTTATATATATGTTTATATATAAAATATGCATATATTCAAACAATTTCATCAAGCAACCCACTGCAACCACAGTGGGTGTGACAGGACTTTAGCAATTGATGTCACAGTGACTGTCAGCAACCTTCAGCAACAATTCACAACTGAGTTTTGCCTAGCAACCAAGAGAGCCAAGGGGGAGGAACCAAGGGGGAGGAGCCAAGGATTCCTGAATATTTCCCAGACTTGAAACTTTACTGTTAAAAAAAAAGAAGTGAGATACATTCTTCTATGCTGCTGCAGTCAGCCATTATTATGGTAGCATCCCAAGTGCAGATGTGAGGGAAGCCTCTGATTATGCAGAATCTTATGTATGTTCAAGTTAATGAAGTAATGAGTTGTAATGTGTCTATATGTGCACTACCAAAGAAAATATCGTGGCTAACAATGTTTCCCCTCTGGAAAGTTTGGCCAAAAGAAGTCCAACTCTGCTTCTTAGACTGGAGCTGATGATGATGATGACAGTCATACAGCACAAAATATTTCATCTCAGGAAGGAAAAATCAGCTTTTCCAGTTTTTGTTGCTTAGTGGTATGGAAAACACTGAATTCACACAGTTACTTTACATTAAGTATTACTTACTTAGATGACTTCAGACCACGGACTGAGACGGGATCGTCTCAGGAACTGTCCGCATATAATCCCCAAACCCAAGTGTAGAATTTCCCTTCAGTGTTTCACTGCTACAACAAAAAAGCATTTCATTTTTGCAATTTCACCTTCTTTGATTTAATCTCTACATGTAAATGACTCGAGCAGACTAAGTGACTTCAAACCGTGTCTGATGGTTCAGACAGGAAATCAATCCATGTTGAGCAGAAGCTGTTTTATTCGATCAATGATTCAGCTGACGAATACTGCACGTCTCCTCTGCTCGCACTCATCAGCACAGAATCCTCTTTTCTCCACAGTTCTGCATGAAAAGTTTGCTTCTTAACTTCTCGTGTTATTAGATTTGACTAGCTCATTTTTCATCTTGACAGCTTCATTAAAGCACCCTGAAAAGACTGAAAATATTTATGTGTGTGTGTGTGTGTGTGTGTGTGTGTGTGTGTGTGTGATCACAAAGTTTCCCTCATATCTGTGCGTCCCCGGCTCTATTTCAAAAGCAGTTTTTACCTTCTTCCCATCTCCCCCTCTTTTAACATCTCCCTCCTTCACGCCCATTGTCCCTCATTTCTCCATCATCCATCTGGTCCTTTGTCATTACCCTTCGGTCTTAGTCCTTTTTCAATATTTTATTCCCCCTTTTCTCCAACCTTACCACTTATTTTTTCCTCCTCCTCCATCACTCTTTGTTTTTTCATCCGAAAGATGAAAAAAGGGAAAACTGTTTGTCTGCTGGATGTCAGTTTGTCTCCAGCCTCTCCAAATCTCTCCCTGCTCTCCTATTGGCTGGCTGGACTCTCTGCTGTATTGGTATTGGCTGGTTCCAGCAGGTGAGGCATAGCTGTGCCACTTAATCAATGCCCTGCAGTGGGGGAAGCATGTGCCAGACACAGTGCAGCAGCAGCAGCAGCAGCCATCAGCGTTGGCAGCTCTCCACGACGCTGAGCGTGGGGATGGTGTGACCTTCAGACGGCCGGGACCAGTGGGAGAGACACACGTGCACGTGAGCACAAACTGCACTTTTTCCTTGCCAATCATGTTCTGCCCCAAAATGTCTGCAGGCCATGCGTAGCACTCCACCTCTCCTCTGCAGGAGAGAACGTTCAGACTCTCACAAAGGAGCTGTGAGTGCGGCGAGCAGGCATTACTTTGTGAAGGTCAAGAAGAAGCTCGGATAACACATGCACACACAAAATGAGGCCGCAGAGGCTGCAGATGCATGAAAGCGCTCTGAAAAACATGCATTTTAGCAACAAGAAAGACACTGGAGAACAAAACCAAGGACACCTGACCGCCGCTATGAAGTGTTTTTACATTTACAGCTCAGCTCATTTGATCGAGACCAGGAGGGAAAAAATGTCCGGTTCACTTCTAATTCACGCTGGCACGTTAACTCAGTGATGCACAAAGAGACAATGTTGTCAGTACTTGTAGGCCATAACTACAGGCCTAAAATTTCTCACACATTGCTATGAATTATGACAAACAGGTAGAGATGGAATGAAAATATGGAGCCTCACACAAAAATATTCTGGGGCATATCAATGTCACAGAGATGATACAAACAGCAGGCCACAGTCAAATGGATCAAAATGAACTCTCTGCAGTCGCTGCAGCTGCTCCATTATGTCTGAAATCTCACAATTGGGATTTTTCATCAACCTCATCGTGCATTTGTGGGTGTTACGTGTCCTACCGGAGATTTCCTGTACATTTTTTTTTGCCAGAAATCAGTCTCAGGATCAACCGCTGGACTCTGGAGGATCCACAGCCTGAAAGTGGGATGTCCAGGCCTCAGGACACCATCATGACAGGAAGACTAATGAAAAGAAAGATGCAGTCTTTGTCTTTCCCAAAGATCCTTCAGTAGGCTCACGTTCACATGGATGGTGTTGACAGCCACTCCATGATCCTGGCTCCAGTTGGACTAAACTAACTGAGATGGGTCACTAATGTAAAGATTGCCCAATTTAAAACAGGGCAAAACAAGAGTTTGGTGTGAAAATGAAAGCAAGTCAGTTTTGTTCCGGGTATCTAAATTTCTTTGTCAAACATTAGAACTCAGAATTAGCACATAGATAGCTGGAAGTTACAGGTTAGGTGCTGCGCTCTCCTTCACCAAAGTAACAGGCATGTAGTCGTACATGCAGCGACCACATCACCTGTGTGGACTTCTACCTACGGCCGCAGAGCTCAGGAGTTCATCACAGAAACTCTGGAATATAGTTCATCTCAATTTATGCTATTAAAAAACAGACATTAATCACCAAAATCTTATTTACCTTCAGAGTCTCTCAGTCGAGCTTGAAAATGGATTAATGCTATTAAAAAGTTACAAAAAGGTGATGAAATCAGTCTATCATTTCTGATATTACACAATATATCCAGCTAAACTAAAAAGAGTTTCTCAAAGCTCTCATATAACAGAAGGATCCAGTTACTACTGCTAACAAAACCTGAGATTCTCTATAGCTGTAAGTGTCAAAGCCTTCAGCAAACGATGGCTGGACGCCAGCATTTCTACCTGTATTGGTGCATGTTATATCACATTTTCCTCATTGTTACTTGCTCATCAAATTCCCCTTAAATAGCAGCAAACAGGCCTCCCCGCCTGTCTGGGTAAATAGATCTGGTTTCCAGATCATGTAAAAATATTTCATTCTTTTTCCAACTTTACAAATATTCTACATCCTGGGTGAGACGTTTATTACTCACTCTGGGATTGTCTCAGTATAAACTGTAGTCCCCACAACATGGTTTGCAGATTTAAATAGAAATGACCAATAATCCACTCAGTTCGAAGCAATCCAGCCCCACTCTGACCTTGATCTCTGGAGCTGTGATGTGTGATGTAGTATGTGTGATTATAGAGTGGATTAAAGTGAACCAGCTACATGTGGAGCAATATTACTGCAAAGGACTAAACTGCAGGTTTTTTGTGATTGAGAGTATGACTCGGTAGCTGCTAGAGCTCTATGCAGCTGCCACTTGCTCTTCTCCTTATGCAACTCTTGGTAGGACTTAATCTTTTTATGATCCATAGAGCCGCTTTATTTTTAATCCTTTCATATTTACAGTTTAAGTTGCACTGCTGAATGTTAGAAAGAGTGCGTCATCTAGACTGTGGGCTTTGGAATGCTGGTGAAAACCCAGTTAGATAGCCAGTACGTTTCCAAGGTAAGGATGTGCGGGAATAGTTAAGCTTGTGAGAAAACAATTCCTCTCATCCATGATGAGACAGACATCATGTTACCAACAAACCAAAGGCTGTAAACCTCACGTGTGCTTAATGAGATATGATGTGTCTGTGGACAGCATTAAAACCATGATTCAAGTCAGCTTTATTTACACAGCACCAAATCACAACAACAATCACCTCAAGGTGCTGTGTGCTTAGGGCTGGGCCATATCATACCGTTTGATTGATTGATTGATTGATTGATTGGTAATTTATTTCAACATGTGAACAATATACAAGTACATTTAGAAAAGAAATGAGAGAAAAAAAATACTATACAAATTACATACAAAAAAACATTCTGATTAATTTACATGTTGAAAGGGAGTGGGAAGAAGTACACACTTATTTAATCCCACCCCTGTCCCATAAATTATCAGTGAATATTTAGTCAGCTTCCTTACTGATATAATTTGTAATAAAAATAGTGAACAGATTTCTGATATACTATATACTATAATATCACATCATGAATTTTTTGTTTGTTTGTTTTTAAATAGAGACATTCACTTAATTTAAATATTTTCCTTTTCTTTATAGATCGAGAAGATCATATTTTTATAACTCTTTTTGAACAGTTTTATGTTTGGACATTGCTTTAATTCCATATTCAGTTTGTTCCATAGTTTCACTCCTTGAACAGAAACACAAAAGCCTTTTCTTGTAGTACGTACCTTCATTGTTTTGAAGTTACAAAAACCCCTTAAATTATAACTTCCTTCTTTCAAAAAAAAACATACTCTGAATATTACCTGGCAGTTCTTTATTTTTTGCTTTGAATAGAATTTGTGCTGTTTGGAATTTCACTATATCGTCAATTTTCAATATTTCAGACTGCAAAAATAGTGAGTTTGTATGTTCCCTATAACCTGCATTGTGGATGATTCGAATTGCTTTTTTTTGAAGAGTAAAAAGTGAATGTAATGTGGTTTTATAGTTATTGCCCCAGACCTCTGCACAATAGCTTAAGTATGGTGAAACCAGTGAACAGTAGAGAATATGAAGTGATGTTCTGTCGAATACCTGTTTTGCCTTGTTTAGTACTGCAATGCTTCGTGATACTTTGGAATGAATATATCTTACGTGAGCTCTCCAGTTAAGTTTGTCATCTATTATTACCCCCAGAAATTTATTTTCACTGACTCTTTCAATATCAACACCATTTATTTGAATCTTTGCATTTGTATTTAAACTACTATTTCCAAATAACATAAGTTTAGATTTATTCAAATTTAATGATAATTTGTTTTTATCAAGCCAGAACTTCACTTTACTTATTTCATTAGTCATACCCTCCAATAAATTCTGCAGATCATCACCAGAGCAAAAAATGTTTGTATCGTCAGCAAAGAGAACCATTTTTAATACTTTGGACACTTTACAGATGTCGTTAATGTACAAGTTGAAGAATTTTGGACCCAAAACTGACCCTTGGGGTACACCACAAGCAATGTCCATACATAAGGAGCAACCACCATTTATTTTCACAAACTGCTTTCTGTCACTTAAATAACTCCGGACCCAATCTAAAACTACCCCTCTGACACCATAACGTTCCAGTTTTCTTATTAATATATCATGATCTATGGTGTCAAATGCCTTTGTCAAGTCTATGAATAACCCAGCCACATATTGCTTTTTGTCTATGGAATTTGTGATGTATTCTATTGAATCTAATAGTGCCGATGATGTTGATCTGCTTGATCTGAATCCGTACTGACTCTCAGTGAGTAGTTTATGTTTATCTATAAATTTTTCCAGTCTGTTTTTAAACAGTTTTTCAAGAACTTTTGAGAATTGAGGTAGTAAAGAGACAGGCCTGTAGTTTGTGAAATGGTGTTTGTTTCCAGATTTGTATAGAGGTATAACTTTTGCTATTTTCATTCTGTCTGGAAATCGACCAGTTTGAAATGATAAATTACAGATGTATGTAAATGGTTTTATAATAGCCTCAATGACTCTTTTAACCACTATCATATCAATATCATTACAATCCAAAGATTTGTGATTTTTACATTTTTTGACAATTTCAAGAACTTCATTTTCATCAACAGCTGTGAGAAACATAGAATATGGATTTCTGTCAATCAGTGTATCGGGTTTTTCCTGTGCTTTCCCAGGATGAGTGATTGTTCTTGCTAAATTTGGTCCAGCAGTTACAAAGAATTCATTGAGACTATTTGCCACAACATCCATATTGTATTCTTCATGGTCATTACAAATGAAATACTTGGGATAGTTCTTTTGTCCAGTCCCACATTTTATAACACTGTTCAGGATTTCCCGTTCACAGTTATACCGGTGTAATGTTGGGCAATGATAAGAAAATTAAATATCACGATAGAATATGGGTAAAACGCACATGCGCAGTGCCTTTGTTTTCATATGCGCATGGTGGAAAAAGCATGGCGGCGACAGAGAATGAGAAGGGCGAAAGCGGATCGTCGAATGAAACAGATGAACCGGAACTGGTTTGTAAAAATGCTGCAACTCCAGTGGTGTGGAACTGGTTTAGCTTTCGTCCGTCAGATACACAACAAAGCACTATTTTTGGTAGCGCATGCTAACGGGCCGTCGTTATTACCGTGTTGTTTGGAAAATACGGCGCACTTAAATGGTAAATGGCCTGCATTTGTATAGCGCTTTACTTAGTCCCTAAGGACCTCAAAGCGCTTTACACTACATTCAGTCATTCACCCACACACATTCACACACACACTGGCAAGCTACGTTGTAGCCACAGCTGCCCTGGGGCGCACTGACAGAGGCGAGGCTGCCAGACACTGGCGCCACCGGGCCCTCTGACCACCACCAGTAGGTGAACATGGGGTTAGTATCTTGCCCAAGGATATTTTGCATGCAGCCAGGAGGCAGCCTGGGATCGAACCACCGACCTTCTGATTAGTGGCTGACCTGCTCTGCCACCTGAGCTACAGCCACCACTTAAAATCAATCCTTTGATATTTCTGAAAGTCGACAGAGCCCCTTATAATCCCGTGTGCCTTATGTATGAACTCTGGTTGTGTTTACTGACCTCGAAACGATTTTATGTGCACGGCGCTCGAAAATCTGTCAGATGTTTCAGTACGACTTTGCTAAGCTACGAAGCCGCACCGCTTGATGGATTGTCGGAGCATTACGGCTGTCGTAGGCGGAGCCTCGCGGAGCACATACTGTGCTTCAACATAATATTACCGTACTGTGTGTGTATAACCTCTTTTTAAGTTTTGTGGATATTATACATGGTTATGCTGAGGATATGTCGGCCAGTTTACACTGGAAATGCCTTTTGGTTAAACCAGGGGTCGGCAACCTGCAGCTCCAGAGCCGCATGCGGCTCTTTAGTCCTTATAGTGCGGCTCCGCGTGGTTTGGGGAAATAAATTAGAAGTATTTAGCTGAATTGTATTTTATTTATGTTAGTTTGTTTTTAACTTGTAGTTCTAAATTGGAAGCTTATTGTGATGTTGAAATATAAATATAAAATTATATTCTATTAGTTTTTGATCGCTCAAAATAAGCATCACACTCGCAGAAGCCGGTGTACCCGCCAAAACACCGTGCATTTATCGAGACTTAACCCCAGGTAGGCCAATTATGGATCTTGGGATCCACATTATGTCAGCAGCTCCACCGTGAACTATGTTAAAAACAAACAGCGCTCACGCCTCACAGACGACAGCTTACAGTCCTGTACAGATGAAAGTGACTTCGTACAGCCCCGACCTGCAGACGCTGTGCGCAGAGGTTCAGGAGCAGAAATCCCGTTGTAAACATATCACGGCAGACCCAACGATGTTTCCATGAACACAGCATCTCTTTATTGACCACTTTTCACACAGCCAGCTGTAGCTTTTCAGCTCACAGCCCGACACACACCAACACAAGAGCACAGACGTTAAGGCGGCGAGGCGTGATTGCGGGTGCCGCTCAGGTGCGTCCACCTCCCCTGCAGCACCGCTGCAGACCACGCCCCGCCACACACATTAAACTGGTAAAATACACATTTAGGCAGAATTTTGCAAATATCTATTTTTCTTTTTTTAGCAGCATAGTGCTTTTTTCCAATTATTTTTTAAAAGTCAGGTCAAAGCTCCAAAAGCTCAAAGGCGATATAAGGGGGGCGGCTGACAACAGTTTTTGTTTGCTGGATCATTTTAGTTCAGCTGGGCATCTTTGCTTTTGTTATATTTCTTTAAGAGTTCAAAATGTGTTCATTACATAAATAACATGTAATTTTCTCTGTACACTTCATGAATTTCATAAGCAACACACCTTAGTTGTTCACACAAAGCATAAAGGTAAAAAACAATATATGCAGTGTTATCTTCATTTTAGATGTCAAAAAGTATTTGCGGCTCCCAGTGTTTTTGTTCGCGTGGAAATGGCTCTTTGGGTCTTAAAGGTTGTGACCCCTGGTTTAAACTGTCAGCAAGGAATTTGCATTTGCACTGTTAAATTTTTATATATCTTTAATGCACATAAAAAACAGCTGCTTGTTTAAGTGAAAATACATTGATGGGTTTTTTTGCACTAATAAAGTTGTGGAGTTGTAAAGTATTTTTTTTAGTGTTAATTATATCGTTATCGCATATTTTCAAATGTATATCGTGATAAATATTTTTGGTCATATAGCCCTGCTCTACAGTGTGCTGTAGGCTAGACCCTACAATAACTGACAACTAGTTTTATAGTTCTACAGCAGTTTGCATTGGAAACAGATTTTATACAGAACATAGCAAAATAAATGAAGAGCAGCTTGACCTGTGCAATATGAAACCAAAGTCATAGAAGAGCCTGTGGTGCTACTGCTAGTGTTAGCAACACCCTGCTAAGACGTCTGGCGATGTGATGACCCGCATCAAAGTTTGAAGCTGAGCCCAACTTAAAAAATCAGGTTAAATATCATCTGTAAAAATATACTGTAGCTTTTGTGTTTGAGAGAAATTTGAATTTCATCAGTAATTAAAATATAATAGACTGCATCGCATCGGCCCCATGCGGGCTGCAACCGGGAGACCACGTCCTAATGTGGCCAAATTCGGCCACTTCAAACAAAAGGAACAGGTGAAAAGCCGCGGCAGAGAATTAAAAGGACTTCAGCGTGAACAACCAGTTCCCCAAAGAGATCCTGGAACGACGCAGGGTCCTCTTCTCAATCCGACGCGGCTTCATCCAGAAGGGCTCCCGCGCTGTCATCGCTGTGGACCGGCTGTACGTGGACGGACAGCTTCACCGCGACCCCGGCATCACTCCGTGGCTGTATTAACCTCACACCAGATAAGAATCAGCTGCACCATTTCCCTATCCACTCACACTAACTTGCATTAACATCTGTTTAACTTACCAGTATCAAATCGCATCTTAAGTGTAATATCATAGCAGAATTAACACCGTCACTCTCCGTCAGTGATTTAATTGGAATGTTTACGTTTTGTTTTGGGTTTTTTTTCTTCTCGTTTTTTTTTTCCCTCTCTTTCCCCCCCTCTTGGTTTTATGCTGCTCACCCCTGTCCTTGGTTCCTTTCTTTATTTCTTTCACTGCTTCTATCACCTGCTTCCACACTCATCCACAAACAACATCCTTTATTTCGACACATAGGCACAGCACGATCATGCATGATCATGCGCTCAACGGCAGCACATTTACATCAGTCAGACAGCGCACACAGACCTATAGGATACACACACTAAAGCCAAGCATACTCATATTAGGAAATATGCAAACACATAGTCAAACTCAGGGAGCATCTCGCCACACATTTTTTCTCTCGCTCCCTCTCTTTATTTACAAACAAGTGACGTATTCTCTCCACCTGTCTAAGCGACACACACAGCGTACACCCCTAGTTATACACAGACATCTATGGGCACACTAAGGTTTGTTACATGGAATGTAAATGGAGCTGGCTCCAGAGAAAAGAGGTTAAAAATATTTAATCAACTCAAAAAACTACAGGCAGATCTTGTCCTTTTACAAGAGACCCACAGACCTCTTAAAAGTTCCAATGAACTTAAAACACCTGAGTTTCCTAATGTGTTCTCAGCTTGTTATAATTCTAGACAAAGGGGAGTAGCAATTTTAATACATAAAAAAAATTATTTCACAGTACTCGATACAGTTATAGATCCAGAGGGCAGATTCTTAATCATTAAACTATCTATACTTGATAAAAAGCTATGTATTGCAAGTGTATATGGTCCAAATGTTGATGATCCCTCATTCTTTCACGTTTTTTTCAGTGCACTCTCTGAACACAAAGATGAAGACTTTATTAAATATTTTAAAAAAGAGTGGACTTCATATTTAGACTATAATGACACTCCTGGAACATCAGCATCTGTTCTATGGGAAGCAGGGAAAGCTGTGATGAGAGGTAAAATAATTTCTTTCTCATCACATAAAAAGAAAAAAGAAAACTAGAAGAAGCCTACGCGTCCCACCAAGATCAGGAAACATTGAACAAAATACGCAAAACAAAACTAGAATTAAATGAGATAATTGATTTAAAAAAAAACAGAATTCTTATTACAAAGACTACGCCTACAAAATTATGAACATGGTAATAAATCCGGTCAATTAGCAAACCAGCCAAAAAATAAATAAAGAAAAAACAACTATATGTGCTGTTCAAGATTCATCTGGGAACACAGTATATGACCCGAAACAAATAGGGATTTCTATAAAACATTGTATTCACCATAAATAAACCATCTAAAAAGGAAATTGATCAGTTTTTGGACAACATAACTCTTCCAAAATTATTGGACACTCAAGCAATGGCACTGGATTCACCACTGACACCAGGTGAACTCCAGGAAGCCCTGATAAGTATGCCCAATAATAAGGCTCCAGGTCCAGACGGCTTTCCTGCAGAATTCTACAAAGAATTCTGGACGATTCTGGCACCAGTTTTCTACAGAACGTTGTTGGAAATCAAAGAAAAGGGCAGACTTCCATCAAATATGAATTCTGCAAACATTAATCTCTTGCTAAAACCAGGCAAAGACCCTGTATATCCCTCAAGCTATCGTCCAATATCCCTTATAAACGTAGACCTTAAAATAATCTGCAAAGCTCTCTCAAAGAGACTGGAGAAAATAACCCCCCTCTTAATTCATCCTGACCAAACTGGTTTCATAAAAGGTAGGCACTCATCAACAAATACACATAGATTACTTAATTTGATAGACTACTCATACAGTAAAAACCTTGAAACTACAATATTTTCTTTAGACGCAGAAAAAGCATGTGACAGAGTTAACTGGAAATTTCTATTTGCAACTTAAAACAAATTTGGTTTTGGATCCTCTTTCATAAACTGGTTAAAAATATTATATAATTCCCCAACAGCTTGTATCAGAACAAATGACCAGACATCCTCCAGCTTCTGTCTCTTGAGGGGCACCAGGCAGGGATGCCCACTCTCCCCTTCACTGTTTGCAATTTTTATTGAACCACTAGCAGCAGCAATTAGACAGAATTCAGTAATTAAGGGCATAAAATGCAAGAACATAAAATCAGCCTTTATGCGGATGATGTGTTACTTTTTCTCCAAAACTCACAAACCAATATCTCCGGGGTGATTGAATTGATAAACTCTCTTGCAAGAATATCAGATTACTCAATTAACTGGTCAAAATCTACAGTCCTTCAGATTAATTGCTCCTTCCATAATTCCTCTTCTACACCACTGCAATCAGGAAATATAAAATATTTAGGTATTAATGTTTCTCCCAAGCTTGCAGATCTAACTAAATTAAACCATATCCCAAAGAAGGTAGAAGGCGATCTGGCTAGATGGAAATGTTAACCCATATAACACTTATGGGAAGGGTTGCTGCTATAAAAATGATGGTCTTACCAAAAATAAATTATTTATTCTCAATGATCCCAACTAAACCGCCACAAGATTGGTTCAGATCTCCAACGGCATGAATGCTTCAAAAGCGTCAACATCAGCTCTTCTCTGACAGCATGGTGGGAGTTCTAAAATTGACGGCGTCTTCATTAATCCCATGCAAACGTACACCTATCTGGAACAACCCTGACATATTACAAAACAATAATATGATAAACATTTCAGATTGCAGTGGTAAAGGAATCAAATATTTAGAACATATACTAGAAGGAACAGAATTTATTTCATTTGACAGACTAGTTACACAATATGGGATCAACAAGAAAAGACTTTTAGAATATCAACAAATTAAATCCATAGTAAAAAAAGAAATTTAAACCGGGTCAAGTTGAACTACAGTGGGGCAAAAAAGTATTTAGTCAGCCATCGATTGTGCAAGTTCCCCCACTTAAAATGATGACAGAGGTCAGTAATTTGCACCAGAGGTACACTTCAACTGTGAGAGACAGAATGTGAAAGAAAAATCCATGAATTCACATGGTAGGATTTGTAAAGAATTTATTCATAAATCAGGGTGGAAAATAAGTATTTGGTCACCTCAAACAAGGAAAATCTCTGGCTCTCACAGACCTGTAACGTCTTCTGTAAGAAGCTTTTCTGTCCCCCACTCGTTACCTGTATGAATGGCACCTGTTTGAACTCATCATCTGTATAAAAGACACCTGTCCACAGCCTCAAACAGTCAGACTCCAAACTCCGCCATGGCCAAGACCAAAGAGCTTTCGAAGGACACCAGGAAAAGTATTGTAGACCTGCACCAGACTGGGAAGAGTGAATCTACAATAGGCAAGCAGCTTGGTGTGAAAAAATCAACTGTGGGAGCAATCATCAGAAAATGGAAGACATACAAGACCACTGATAATCTCCCTCGATCTGGGGCTCCACGCAAGATCTCATCCCGTGGGGTCAAAATGATCATGAGAACGGTGAGCAAAGATCCCAGAACCACACGGGGGGACCTGGTGAATGACCTGCAGAGAGCTGGGACCAAAGTAACAAAGGTCACCATCAGTAACACACTACAACGGCAGGGAATCAAATCCCGCAGTGCCAGACGTGTTCCGCTGCTGAAGCCAGTGCATGTCCAGGCCCGTCTGAAGTTTGCCAGAGAGCACATGGATGATACAGCAGAGGATTGGGAGAATGTCATGTGGTCAGATGAAACCAAAGTAGAACTTTTTGGTATAAACTCAACTCGTCGTGTTTGGAGGAAGAAGAATACTGAGTTGCATCCCAAGAACACCATACCTACTGTGAAGCATGGGGGTGGGAACATCATGCTATGGGGCTGTTTTTCTGCCAAGGGGACAGGACGACTGATCCGTGTTAAGGACAGAATGAATGGGGCCATGTATCGTGAGATTTTGAGCCAAAACCTCCTTCCATCAGTGAGAACTTTGAAGATGAAACGAGGCTGGGTCTTCCAACATGACAATGATCCAAAACACACCGCCCGGGCAACAAAGGAGTGGCTCCGTAAGAAGCATTTGAAAGTCCTGGAGTGGCCTAGCCAGTCTCCAGACCTCAACCCCATAGAAAATCTGTGGCGGGAGTTGAAAGTCCGTGTTGCTCGGCGACAGCCCCAAAACATCACTGCTCTCGAGAAGATCTGCATGGAGGAATGGGCCAAAATACCAGCTACTGTGTGTGCAAACCTGGTAAAGACCTATAGTAAACGTTTGACCTCTGTTATTGCCAACAAAGGTTATGTTACAAAGTATTGAGTTGTATTTTTGTTATTGACCAAATACTTATTTTCCACCCTGATTTACCAATAAATTCTTTACAAATCCTACCATGTGGATTCATGGATTTTTTTTTCACATTCTGTCTCTCACAGTTGAAGTGTACCTCTGGTGCAAATTACTGACCTCTGTCATCATTTTAGGTGGGGGAACTTGCACAATCGGTGGCTGACTAAATACTTTTTTGCCCCACTGTACAAACACCACCAAGTGTGGTTCAATTTCTTACTCTTAAAACCCCCAAATTACTATCCAAAATATACAGAATGCTTTCTAAAACAGATGAATCAATATCACTTCCTTTCAGGGACGTGCAGAGGGGGGCTAGAGGGGCTTGAGCACCCGCCCCTTTCCTGATGAGTGCCCAAAGTGCCCTTTTGTTGAGGCAACTTTTAAATTTTTTTTATTTATTTATTTATTTTTTTTATGTGTGTGTGCGTGCGGAGTCCTGTCTGTGCCCCTCAACAATAATATTTAACTATTAATCATAGTTTTGCTAAATAAAAGGATCTGGCTTGCATCAGTCACATGATCACATTTAACCAATGATCGCCCTCGACGGCAGAACGCGCTGGTTACGAGCCGGGAACGAGCTCACAAAGAGCACGCGCATTTTTAGTGGTCCGGAGCTGTAGGAGAAACACAAGTTAACTCAGAGACACAGACTGATACGACAAAACCAGTAAGTAGCTGTACAGCGTACACTGTAGTGTGTAGCACCCAGGAGTATTAGCTTATTACGTACACGTTGGTAAGCTGTCTTGTTGCAACTGACGAACTGAAACAAACGAGCGTGCTGTGTGTGCAACAGCGTGACAAACATTACCTGTCCTTTTATTAACTGCACAAGTAGTGCTGGTCACAGCTGCTGGCTACCTGTGTAAGGCTGTCATGGGTCTGTAGCTCTGTCACCGTTTTAGGGAACATATTTAGTTTTAAAGTAAGTTTCTGGGCATTTCCTGCCTTTCTGGAGGGATTATATTTCACTAAAAAACGATCTAATATGCATGTCCACATAATAATTATTATAATTATAATATATTAAAAAACACACGCTGTATTTTAAAGAAAATACATTAAGAAGCAGATTATATTAGATTTATATTTTAAATAAGACAAAATGTGGATTTTACAGCAGTAAAATGATTGTATCTCTACAGTTTAAACATGTAATAAGCTTTGCCCTGCACAGAGTGGATAGTGAAACAAATGCAATCATCATAAATACATTATTTCATATTTATTACTTCCCCCTCCTCATTGCTTTATTATTGTAGCTCTAGTAATAAATAATAATGTAAGGATTCTGGATCAGCACACTGATGCCCATAGTATATACAGTATTCTGAAGAAGGTCTAACATGTCACTGTGTGTGCGTGCATGTGTGTGTTTTATTTAGATGGATTTTTAAAAAAAATATTACTCATGATATAACATTGTCCAGACATGGCTGGTAAGGACATGAGGAGGAAACAGCAGGAGCTGTGTGAGGCTACTAAAGGCAGGGCTATAACATTTTTCTGTCATCATTTTATTATAGATTAAGTGCTGGAGTTGTTAGGTGTGGATAATTAGATTATAGTTTATTGCAATAGCAAGTTGTGCCTTGTTCTCAGATAGACAGCAAGTGGAGAGTGATATATGAAATGATGGGAAGGAAGGAAGAAGAGAAGCAAAGAGTGATTCACAGGCAGAGCCGAGTTTATGTCACAGTTTTTCGTTGCCTTATGGTTCCAAGCGCTGTCACCAATCTTTGCATTTTGTTATTATCTCATGACACTTGTTTAATCAGCTACCATCTCTCCTGTGGACTTTTTAATGTCTACAGTCTCAGATCAACACAGCCCTGCCCTTCCCATATTAGATTCTTGATGAATGTTTGTTGTTGTTATTCAGCATGGTTCAATGTGCCCCTTTTTAACTTTGAGCACCCGCCCCTTTAACCCTCTCTGCACGTCCCTGCTTCCTATTGCAAAATGGGAAGCGGATTTATCAGTTAACTTAGACCAAAACTTCTGGTCTCAGATTTGCTTAAAAACCTTTCATCTAATTAGAAATCCCAGTCTTCAATTAATTCAATACAAAATATTACATAGAGTGCACTATACAGGTCATCGGATGTTCAAGATGGGCTTTACGTCTACCAACAACTGCTCACACTGCCAAACCAATTCACCGGACAATTACATCCACGCTCTTTGGTTCTGTCCACCAGTTCAGAAGTTTTGGCGCGAGATATGTGAAGACTTATCGAAGTGTCTGAAATGTAACATTCCAACTTCCCCCTTAGTGTGTTTGTTGGGCAGCTTAGATAATGTCACTTCAGAAAAGAATATCGCCCATATGGTTTTCACTGCCCTATGCATAGCCAAGAAAACTGTCCTCATGAACTGGAAAAATAAAAATAATCTTAATTCTAACCAATATAGAAATTATCTATTAGATTACATTAGTCTTGATACAGCCTCTGCCACCACATCAGATCAATTGCTCTGGGCTCCTTTGAACAGCTGCATCACCTAGTGGGGGTGAGGTCATAGTTTAGTTCCACCTTCGCTGTTGTGATTGGTGTGGGGGTAGGGACAGGCTTAGGGCGTCGGGGGGTTCCCCAGGAGCATCTTCCTTGGAGGGCTCAACCCGGGGTTGTGGTCATGGCCTATTAAGGGCTCTGTTGGCTCTTAGGTGACGGTTTCCTCATGGCTGCGTGCAGCGGGGCTAGGGGAGGGTCTGTGCTGATGGACGTGGGTTACTGACCTGGTAGCCTGGCTGCCCCTGGGTGGGTCTGGGACGGGCGTGAGGTTCTGGGGGCGTTCCGTCTCTGGGCTGGGGCCCTGGCTGGGCCTCGGGGGCTTGGGTCCTGGTTGGTGTGTTGCCGGGGTTGTGGGCGGGTGGGTGCATGGGGGCCTAGTCCTGGCGCAGGGTGCCGCCGGTGCATCGAGCCACCTGGGGGGGCTCTTCAACTGGTGGGGGAGGTTGTTACATCTTGCAGGAGCTCTCCTCTCTTCAGGAACTCACTATGCAGGAGGGGGAGATACAGGAGAGGTGGAGGAAGATCTCAGCCTGGGCATCTATTGTCTTGCGTAGTCTGGAAGATGAGTGGATGACGGGGTGGGTGCAGTTTTCTCTGAGGTGGGATCGTGGGATCGGGTGGGCTGTCCCGGGCTCTGTGGGGCCGGGCGGCGCTGCTGTACTGGGCCCCGGTCCGGATGGGCCCGGACCCCCTTTCCCTGGCGGGTTGCGGAGTATGGGGGTGCCTACTGGGGTCAGCTTTACCTGCTGCTCTCTGGCAGGTAGCTCCATGCCCTCCTGGGTTTTAAATGCACCTTAGAACACACATGCATCAACACTACATATGAGCGGGCGGAGGGAGGTTTGGAGTCTTCACCCCCCGTTCTCTGCGGCCTGCTGGAGTGGGGGGGCTAGGAGGAGAAGTTGGCCGTCCGACTGGGGTCTGGAATGTGGGGCCTCCCTGCTACTGCGGAGTCGGGGCGGTCTGCTTCTCCCCACCGCAGGGAAAAGGGTAACACCACCTGGGTCTGGGTGCAGTTTCCCCCTCCAGGGGCAAGGGTACCTAGACCCGGGGCATATACTATATGTATGTATATATATATATAATGTTCTTCCTCTACACCCCCCCCCCCCCCCCCCCAATTTTTGCACATGTCGAGGAGCGTGTCAGGCTACATTTCACTGTGTGTTATACTTGTATAACTATGCATGTGACAAATAAAGAACCTTGAACCTAGAGTATGCTTGGGGAGTGTGATCGTGTGTACAACGTCTCTTTATGTCTGTCTCCACGTTGGTTGAGTGTGGAGTAAGTGCATATGAGAGCATGAGGGTGGGAATGGATGTTTGTATCTGTGTGTGCCTGTATGTCTGTGTCTATATGTCAGGTCGGGTATCAGACGCCACCTCTCTGTGGACATCTCAGGCCCTCCAAGGTTTGGAGGCCTATCTCCCCCTACCACCACTTCCCCTGCCAGTGGCGGACTCCCTCAGACATCGGTGCGTTGGTGGTTCTTTGTGTCCGGGGATGGGCGTCCAGGTACACACCGGCTCACTGCTTGGCGGCCGCTTATTGGGGCCTGGAGCCTGGGGCTCACTTGGGCCCCTTCGGGGGTGGGGTGCCCCCGGCCTCTCGGCCTGGGGCTCGGTCACTCAGGCACGGCTGGCTGCCGGCGGAGCTCACGGGCGCGTCACTGCAACTCCCCCTGGCTTCTGCTCCGCGGCTGCTGAGTGAGCCCTCATCTGGGACTCTCCTCAGCTCTTTCTGGGACAGTGGCGCGGCTGCCCCTCTGTTGGTCTTCCTTGGTCTCTTGTGTTCTGGGGGCCTCTGGATGTCTGGAGTTTTGATCTCCTCCATACCTGCTTCATGCCCTGGAGGACGGGGCTGTGGCCCCCCCACACCCTCTAGCAGATCATTACATGAAGGAACCTTTTAAAAAAACAAGCGCATCCATGCTCACAGGTGTACACACGGGTGATCACACCCACAAACTACACCCTTTTTGGCTCCTACCTCAAAGTACACTGTGTTCTGTTGATCTTACGTGCTGCACAATGATGTTTAATATTTATTATTTACTGTCATATTCCCATATACAGTATCATTGTGATGTTGTTTATTGTATTGCTCTCGTTTTCTTCAGCTTGTTTTATTTTTTCTTTCTCAACAGGTGAAATTAAAAAAGTATCTACTGTTATCTATTGTTAGCTAGTTTATTGTGATGGTGTTGTTTTTATTATGTTGCTCTTTGGTGATCGTGGTGATCCAGGTGTTTTGTTTGTTTTTCTTTTTTTTTCTCAGTATTGCAGAAGCACACTGCTTTAAATGGCTGCAATCAAGCTCCGTTTACACCTTATACAAATATTACAAATATACACTTTCCTCAACAACATCTCAGAAGAGTTAAATGGCTCTATAACATTAATAAAGCTATTAGTAGCTGAGTGTGTTTGGAGTGTTTGTGCTGTTGGCAAACTTAAGTCAAAGGTCATTAACAGGTAAATCAGGATCAGCCCATTTTTGTGGGTCATCGCCGATGCTTAGGTCCGGCTCTACTATATAAATGTCATTTTAGTCTATTATTAGGTGGTTGCCAGGCGACATTAAGGCGTCGTAATATATAATAAAAATATTCAAGTTTTGTGGCTATGAATTGAATGTAACTGTCATGAAATTATGGTATTCAAAAATGACATTTTAGCCCATTTCTAGTCAATATGATGATACTGTATGTTAGATAAGAACCACCAGGGCCGTACGATGGACGTACCTGTGTTGCTGTGTAGTAGGAATTTGCAGACAGAAAGAAATGTGTTGTGTTACAGTATTGAACCTGTTAGCAAAAGCAGCAATGCCTCATCGTGTAGTCAACTAACTGCACACATCCATCGTACGTTCACTACAAATCCTCCACCTCTATCCGCGTAAGCATCGTGTTGACATGCTCACCTTTCCCCATCTTTACCATGCATCCCACACAACATGATGTTACAGCAAGTCTGTTTGGGAGACGTGTCAACACAGAAATTAACAGGGTTATTTGGGAGGCTACATTTTGTAAAAGCTGCTCAGACAGCAGTTCTTAGATGCAGTACCAGCGTTGCTGTCATGGTTACAGTTACAGCCTGGTTACAGTGACATCAAAGCACAAACCAGGAAAAAAAATCCATTACTGTGAAAAACAGCAGTAACGGGGGGAGAAAAATATATGACACAGAGTTTAATTGACATTAGTCCTCCCCCTCTCCCTCCCCATCCTGCTCCTCCTGTCTCAAACACTCCTCCCACACCTTGCCCTCGTTCTTGACCCCTGACCTCCCTTCTCATGGGGCCTCTGCAGAGCTGTCTGGCCCCCCATGTCGCGGGCCTATTAACAGGCCTCGGCTCATTGTAATGATTCCTCTCCTTATGTCTGTGCAGCTGCTGTAGCGCTGAATAGAGAGGATAAATCTGGGATCCTCAGCATCATTGTTTCACTGCCACTCTCTGCTGTCGTGTGGGGCAGACAGAGCAGGGAATAGCTGCGGTTCACTGTCCCTCCCTCCTGTTGACAATTTATTTTCTCTGATTCAACAGATCTGCTGCTTTCGCCAGCACGTGTCACAAATTTCATTAAGCAAAAGTTGTGAAATTTCCAACTCAAGGACCTGATTTTTCAAGAGTCAAAAAAGTTCTTTGTTAAGCTGGAAACTGACGTGATGGATTTCATCCCATCATGCTGTAAATTAAGATTATTGTGACCAAAACATCAGGTGAAATGTGTTGCAGTAACTCAGAAGTCCTCCAAACGCTGCAAACAACAAACGCTGCATGTGTTTGTGAACATTTGAATCTGTGTGTACAGTATGTGTCATGGGGCAGCAGACAGCTGCTGCAGGCTCCATCAGTCAGCTGCTGTATTTATAGGGTGATGACCACAGAACAACAACAGCTGCATCACACGGGGACAAACACAGAAAGTGAGAGAGAGGACGCAGGAATCTCTTCAATTTCACTGCTGCTCAAAATGGCCGGAGTAGCCAGTTAATGCCCAGCCCAGCGCTGACGGGCATAAAGTGCACAATGCAAATAAGACTGTACAAACTGCTGTTCTGGTTCAACTGCTAACCTGTAGATACCACTGATCCACAATGGGACGTTTACATGCTACTGTTTTAAGATAAAACTGCCAGAAAAAGTCTATTTTAGACGCTTGTGAACATGTAAATTAAACTTTTCTACATGTCAGCAGCCAGCTTTTTAGTGCCAACACTTTATTTGAGTTTCAAATCAAATCAGTCAGTCCGAGTGTTTTACTGTTGTACTATTCTATGACTGCAGATGGAGAGGATGCTCTAAAAATGCAATTAATAGTTTATCTGATATGCAGCGATGAACGGTATGGCATCCCGACCCCAGACCACCATCACGATGTTGAGGACAGGGCTCTGTGGGGGCCATACCATCTGTTGCAGGGCTCCTCCATGACTCCGCAATGATAATGCACCATAGACGATAATCCAAACTGATGACAGCTTTTGCACAGTCGTAGAGATCGATCTGCTTCGAGGGCATGAGTTCAGATAAATCCCTGTATAGAATTATCATGCTTGAGATTCCAACCAAAAGTAGAATCAGCGTGGAAGTGCCAAAAAAATGCAGTTGTTGATGATACAGAAACAGTCACTTGAAGCCCACAGCAGCGTGTCTGAATGAAAAGCATTTATGCCTCCTGGTCTCCGTACAGTCAAAGAGCCATGTCAGTGTTATTTTTCACGTGGCTTAAGTTGGCAGTGTAATTGCTGCATGTTGTTATATGGGTGTGATTTGTTGGGATTTTTTGGTTTTTATTGGCAAAAAGCAGAGTTATGTTCAGCCGCCAACTGTCATGGTGAGTCAGGCCCTGCAGAGACCAGACGTGTGGCCAGCGTTTACTCACCTGTAACTTAAAGAACGCTCCTACAGAGTGTTGCCGTTCACAGTGGAAGATCCTAGAAAAGCTCATAGTGATATTAAATATCTGTTGGTTTTCAGCTCTGCTAAAAAAAAAACCCCACAGATGGAACCAATCAGTGTCTGCTAAACATCACTGCTCATCTCAACTGGACTCTTTGACTGTATATGTGCTGCTGGAAGGGATGTGGTCTATGTAACAACCTTCTAGGGTAGGTGACAGCATGTGTACGAGTATGTTATTTAGCACAAATGCAGTGAGTCAGTCTAAGGACAGAGCTTGCTAACTCAACTTTTTAGCTCATAACTAAGAACACCAGCATCTTTTCCAAATACGATCACTTCCGGCTCCAAAACAGAAATGTGATGATGTCCAATATACCAGTGTTTAGTGAAGTAGTTTCAGGGTCTTGGTGTTTGTGCATCAGGCTCATGGCACGTAGTGTAAGTGAACCACTTTAACAAAACCACCCGTGCTTTTCCTGCTGCGACAGGTTAAAATCTTTGCAGTGAAAACACTGCTGATCCTAAAGGGGCTGCACACCCACATAAGTGTTTTTTCACTCATTAGAATAATTAGGAGTCTGCTGTAGCTGGAGGTGGGCAGTTCCATGCTGCATTTATGTGTCACTAGCAAGACAAATAAAATAAGCTGCAGCGACGTATTACCATTCAGTGAGTACCTGCAGTTTTTTACTCACTTCTATTCAACCCTGTTCAACAGGTATATTGAAGCCTCATTAAAGTTACAAATTATGGTGTTGCTTTCCAACGCTCGGTTAGTGCACACACTGTTATTGTACACGACAGCTCATTTCACAGGTGAGTGCAGGTTAATTCATTTGGCCAAAAAGAAAAACAGGTGCAACCAAACCAAGAGAACGAGCACGCTAACAAGTTAAAACACCTGGTTTACTGTAAGTGTGAGCACTTCACTGTTTTACCATCACACGTGAAGAGGAAATCAGTAAAGTTCAGCAAGGAAACAACATAGAAGTAAATCTGTGATCTCAGGTGGACCTTCAAGGATTATGATTTGCTTTTACTTTCCAGACACGACTGACAACAACGGATCACAGCCATTAACTTATTTTGTTACCATTTAAAGTTTGAAGAAACTGTAACTTTGTAACTTTTTTATTACAGAGCAGAATGTGCACACGAGAGCTTCTCAGAAAGCAGAGAGACATCTGTTGTTAGCTGGTAGCACTAGCTAACAACAGCAGTGTTCACAGTGACAAATCTCTACTAGTACTACTGATGACTGTCAAATCATCACTTACCCATTACTGCCAGGAGTCACCTGTGGATCCAGGGCTCTGCTTGTGTCCTAAGGATGGAGAGATGAGACAAGTTAATATTAAAAGGCTTCTCTGCCACCACAGCTGGAGAGTCTGAGACAAAGGGAAATCCAACTAGGAATGGTTGATCTGAGCTGCCTGGACAAGTAAACTTAGTTAAAATTAGTGTTACCCCCAACAAGCCAACGCACCAACAAAACCAACGTTTAAAACAATTGAAAGTTTAAACAGTGCATGAAGCTTCTTTAATAGTTAAAGTCAGAAAATCCTTTTTTTGTTTGTTTTTGAAGTCTATCAAAGCTTCTGACAAATAAAAAAAAGAGCATTTACTTGTACACAGAAGTTTTATTTAGTATTATATTTAGTACAGCTGGCATGTTTCTGCAGTTTTTAAGCTGTGTAATTTTTTAGGCTGGAGAGCTGGTGAGAACTGCAAAGATACTTAGGGAGAACAAAACCAGGAAAACGTAAAAGCTGAATTTACCGAGAGCTGCTAAAATGTTTATGGTTGTAACAGCGATGTCCATGTGGGGAAAAATCTCCAGGTACAAACTGTGTGACCTCTAGAGACTGGATTCATCATGGTAGGAAATGAGCCCATAAACGTCTGATGGGCTTTGTGGTCAGGAATACGACGAGTGATGGTCTTCATTCAGGTTAAACAGAAGGAGACAGAAACTTGATTTGATTTGTTCAACGTAATAATGACTTTTATTTATTAATGGACTTGTTTTTAAAGGCACCCTTTCACGGAGAGTCCAAATCTGACCAGTCTATGCTTTATCACACGTGTGAATCATGCAATCCAATATTCCTTCTAGCAGTTATAGTTTCAAGTCATGGTAATGGCTTTTAGCCGCGTTACGTAGCCCTACATCAAAATGATCACATGCAGTTTGATGTGCAGATATTAAATCTGGGACGAAAAAACTGGTTTTTAATTTGGACTTTGCAGATTCTCCGATTTCCCGGGGATTCCATCATGAATGTGAAGCAGCAGTTTTACATTATACTGCAAAGCAACTGTAAAGCGTCACTGCAAAGATAAAGGTCTGTGGAGAGTCAGGGGCCTGCTGACGCTGAAAGGATGTATCTGTAAGAGGAAGGTAGATTGTGTGTATGTGATCATTCGGCTGTGACGCTACCTGATTTCTAATGACAGGCCGCTCCTCTGTGGAGGACAAAGCCTTTTAAAACGAGTTTGGCGCCTTGTTTACAGTGTGTAAGGGAGCTTTAACGAGGCCCATTAAAGACACCTGGCGGCGCTGAGCAGGCTCACGAGAAAATGACGCCGGCTTCGGTTCCCTGGTCGCATCCCGTCCCGGCGAACCCCATTAAAAGTGCGACGCGTCTCGTTGCACGTGCTCAGTCTGTGCTGCTTCGTTTCCGTACGGCTTTGAAGCATTTAAAGGTTGGCGGGGACAAAGAGGCGAGTGAGCAGGAGGGAGAGGTTCATCCCGAGTTTGAGCTCAGCTGTGATGTAACTGTGGACGATGGCTGTGCCGCAGTCAATTTCAGAGGAGATATCCTCAAACGACCTCGCCTCCCTCCCTTCTAGCTGTCTCATCCTCTCTCTCTCTCCAGGCTGGTGTCATTTATCTCCTCCACGCCCCGTCTTTCTTGCATTTTTTTTGCTACAAAAAGCTCCAGCTACCCTTTTATACCCTCATGCGGGCTCTAATATTATCTCCTCTCTTGCTGTCAGCTCGTCCATGCATCACTGCCTCTGCTCTCAGGCTCCAGCACTCACACACAGGGAGGATAATATCTCCCGCTAAATTCATTTTAGCAGGACTCGAGCAGCACGTAGCAAAACGTCCAACCCCATGGTAAAGCTGCTCTCTGGATAACCTTACCGCTTTTAATAACAGTATATCCCCCAGACGTATTTAGTGCTACTATATGTTTATGGCCCCCCTGCACATCTCCAGCGCTCCCTGCGCCGCTCTCATCATCGCTCGCCTTTTGCGCTTCCCTCCCTCCCTCGCCTCTCCCTCTCCTCATGTAGCTGAGATGCTACTGCCATTACTAATTCACACTTAAGCTGATTATTTGTGAATATCAGATCATTTTAAACCCCTTTTGTGAATGCTGTGTCTCCACACACCTATATATGTGTGCATGAGTGTGTCTCCTCTCCTTTCCCTGAATGATGGAGGGTGGGGTAATCTGCAGCCCCGTTGCCATGACACCAGACAGCCCTTGCTTGGCGAAGGCACGTAGCTTCCTCTCTGCTCTATTTCCCCAGAGCCCTCCGCTCAGGAGCATGTGTGCATCAGTGTGTGCACGCGTGTGTGTGTGTTCTCTGAATCTGGGAGAGTCATATATGATGCACATGATGGAAAAAACCCTCATATTTACTGTCTCAACATGTGCAGCGGAGGAAAGGATGGAGGGGAGGGGAAAGCAAAGAGGACCCATCTAAAAGGCAAATAAAGGATTTTTTAATGCAAATATTTGAGCTAAACCACTAAACTCAGGGTTAGGATTGGAAAAATATTAGTCTACTAGACATTCCTGTGAATTATAGTCAGCTTCATCCGCTCCTCTGCAGGCTTCCTGTTGCAGACGCTCGCAACATATGCCCACCGCAAATCTTCTTTTACGAAGCGGGTCGGTTGCCCCTGCAGCCATGTTTCATTTTTATTCGTCCTGGCTGCGGCTGAAGCAACTTACTCTGAAACCCAAACTGAGGGCAGCTTTTTCAGTCCACACGCAGTGACCCCAGTCACCTCACACACAGTCACGAGTGTCAGAATATGGGATTAGGAAACTTGCGACTGTTTTTGCGCGTTACCCTCTGCATGAACTGAAAATGAATCGCTGCAGCTGAAATATCTGAGCATGCCCAGATCTCCTTGTCGAGAGACAATGATGGCTCCAAAAAGTAAAGCGAAAGATGTTTTCTTGTCTAAAGAAACTCATTTTTATGCTTTGCAGGTTCTCTGTGTATATCTGTCCTTATTTTGCTTTTTTAATTTGAGACTTTAGGTTGAATTGCTCTGCCATAAAAGCTGTTCCCAGACCTGACGCAATTACTTTTCATATAGTCTCAAAAGGCAATCACAGCATTTTGAAGCACTCTCTCCTCACAGCTCTCGGAATCCTAATAAAAGTGTCCATGCCAGCTCCGATCCATCTCTCTATCTCCAGACTCCAGCCTAGATGAATAATTTAACAGGCTATATTTCCAGCCATCTGCTTCTCTCTCTCTGTCTCACTCCCTCGCTCGCTCATGCTCCCGCCATCAGTCTTCTCCTTCCCAGTAAAGTCCCTCAGATCGAATTCTGCTCCCTTTCTTATGCCGGCCTGCGGTTGGTGAAGCGGTTCCACATGTTTAATTCAAATTAGAAAATGTATTTTTCATTATTAGGGGTTCCTGCTCTCACCACCATTGTTTTGCCCTTTAAACCTTCCAATTAAAATGAAGATATTTAGGGTCAAAATAACTGCATTTACATCACAGATGCAGATTTCACTGGATACCCAATAAGGAGGAGGGTCGATGTCAAACATTTTTTTTCTCAAAGAATGGACGGGGAGCCGCTGACTTCTAATTCACAGGTGTTGCTGCTCCGTTGCTCGCTAATCTCGGGGAAATGTTGCAGATCTTCTGGTTTTCACTCAGTTGTCAGTAAAACAGGACAAGCACATGATGAATTACACCGTCTGTGTGACACGTTTTGAACATTAGCGAACAGAAATCAATTCCGGGGTTGATAAATGAAGCTAAACGAATGTGTGCCATTGGCACAAACAGGTGAAACATGCACGTCTGAGCCTGTTATCAGTCAGTGCGTAACTCAGTCTCACCTCTTGAACCCAGCAAACTGTGTAAACTGTGTCCACCTGTGAGTCAGCAAGAGTAACATTAAATGAGAAAAGGTAAACATGATGATTTAAAAGTAATGCAGAACACCTGATCACATTATAGCCCAGTGTTTTCTGGGCTACAACACATGTCCACCACAAACTGATGCATAAAAATTCACCTGAATGCAAGAATGCACAAATAAAACCTACGCCCATCAATTATACACTGGACTACATGTTCTTACATGTAGTCCAGTGTATACAGATGTAGATGGCAGTAATACTGCCATCTACATCTGTAGATGCTCTTTGCTGGATAACAGGACGCACCTCTAAATCATCTCCAAAGCCTCTCTGTGGGTAACTGAAGCCAGAGGAAGCTTTGAGAATACATATACATCCCGCATCAAGTCATTAACGCCGATCAACATCTGCAACAGTGCCTGTCAGAGCCCAGCAGAGGTCAGCCAAGTTCCTCTTCCCCGTCTGCATAATGAGCATAACGGCCACATGTTCCTCCACCAGCATCGTTTTCATTATCTGCGTGCAACAATTACACCGCCCAGGTAACTGATGATCACTGCCGTGCTCGCAGCCACGGTGCAAACAGGCGGGCAACACTCACAATCTGAGTGAAAAAGATCCCATAATTACATATGGAGAGACACTGGCTGGTTGCACAGCGGCTGGGATTTATGCAAGCAAATAAAAGCAAATCGCTGAGGAGAAGGCAGGAAGGAAGAGACGGGAAAAACGCCAGTGAAGGTTAATGTTAATGGAAGGGAGGACCACGAGAGACGACTGAGTCAGGCTGATGATGCGGCTGAAGATGATGATGAGAAGAACACGATTTTGTTTCCTTGTTAGAAGCAGACATAAAGGAGCGGACAACCTAAACACCTGTGTTTCCTAGTGTTGGAGCGCAGAGCGTGAAATCTGTGTTAATGACTTTTGGCCAAAGTGAGTTCTTTTTATTTTCTGCACAACAGCATTTGTGGCTTTTGTAAACAGTACTTGAACCCATATAAGCCACAGATGACGAGATGTCTCTGCATACTCGTCAGTCGGGCTGTTTATTACATGATGGCTGTGAGCTCTCATCATCTAGCTCTGCCGTTTTCTTTCTTTTCTTTTCGGTGGCATGTGTTTGCAATGCTGCAAATGTCACATGTGTCCTGCACAGCTAGCGCTGTATTTATGACAGACCACAACTGACAGTAACACATCAATCACTGACCTGAATTTCCACTTCCTGTTCTTGGAGAGCAACTGTAATACGCTCGACTCCTGGTTAAATCTCCCAAACACGCTGTGCTCTGAATTTGATCATATTTGAGAGACTGGATGGTTCAGACAGAAATAATCTCCAGTCCTGCATCTTTGCCACAATTAGCTCCAGATACCTTCAGTTAGGTTTTCCCATTTCATGATGCCGTGATACCACATTCTGTCACATCACTGCTTGATTTAAAGACAGAGCCGTATGACATCAGAATATCTTTTATTAAATGCTGACAGGATCTAGCACATCGCAAATTATAATCATGCATTGTATACAGACGAGCCACTAATTAAAAACAAAGGGAATTATCACTCATACTAAAGATTCTCTTATTAAATGTTTAAATGATGGTAGTGGGGAGTGCGACCAATTCCATACAAACTGATTCACATCACTGTCATCCTCAGGGACTCCTTTTTCCTCTGGATGGAAGCATCGCCATCCTAGTGGTGGCACCAACAGGCTGGCAAAGAAAACGGTGTCTTGCTTTTTATTTATTCTTCTTCTGCAATGATGCTGAAACACAACAAGAAGTAATTTGGCTGCACTCCTGTCTGGAAGAGATCTCTCCCATCAGGATAGAAAAGTCTCACCGTAGCATGAAAGTGATCACTCAGAACTTTGTATTGATTGGATTACTCCAGGCCTCGAGGGCGGTGTCCTACAGGTTTTAGATCCAGGTGTCCTTGATCCAACACAGCTGATTTAAATGGCTTCAAGTTCTCCCGAGGCCAGGTAATGAACCAACCATTTGACTCAGGTGTGTTGACCCTAAAACATGCAGGACACCAGAGTTCCCCACCCTTGCTTTACAGGAACAACTGGCCCCAAACCACCACAGGATCTCCTCACCGTACAGTTCATGAATCAAGTTACAGTTTTTTGCATTACTTATGATAGATTTGATCAACAGTGACAGATACAGCTGCACACCTAGTGAAGAGTAGTTAGCGCTCTTTAAGAACATGTTATGATACCTCTGAAGTTCAGCCTGCCCAGGAAAGGACATCCCTGCTTCTTCTAGCACTGACACTCACACTGCAGTGCACCTTACTGCATGATCTATCAAATTATTCTGTTCAAAAGTACAGCATCTGCAGTTTGCACCGAAGGTTTTTTTTAAAAGGGGGAATTTGGTTTGCATGTTAAGAATGGCCTCCTATGACCTGAAAGAGCACCCTGAAACACACACACGTTCCCTCCTCTGATCCATCTATATTCAGGATTTTCTGTTGGCTGGCTGCTGATCCTGTTGATCAGGTTAGCTGGCAGCCGGCGGGGACACAGCTGTTCCTGTGTAGCACCTGCAGCACAAGCAGCATCTATTACAAATACACAAACAGTCTCTGATTCCCCCAGACGTTTGCATTCAGCCCGACCTCCAGTGACCGCCTGGATGTATTTATGATCTGCTCTATGCTCCAGCAATTAAACCCTGTGAACCTCTGCATGGTGAAAAAGCCACAGTCGGGTCAAAACTGCAAACACCACGTCTGCTCTGGCCACCTTGTCACCTCAGTAATCCAATCAGCTAGTGGCCAGATGCACTTGTAACCCCCCTTTAGTTTCTAGTCGAATCAGTGAAGTGAAGCACATAAAGAGAAACCATCCATCCCTACAAAGCGAAAAGACTGCAAGGTAAAGGGAGGAAGTAAGGAGAAAGGAGAGAACGAGGGGAAAAGAGAGGGGGGCGGGGCAGGAGTGAGGGACAAGGACAACCAAAAGAAAAATGGGGTAAGAAAAGAGGAGGAGGAAGATAAAGAGCAGGAGAGGCACAGGAGAAGGAGCGAGGCATGGCGGGGGGAAAGAAAAAGAAAAAAACGGAGGGAAGGGGCTCTGGAGGGGGAAGCGGGAAGGTGTGGGGAGGTAGGGTAGGGGGGCTGCCGCTGCCGATGCCGGAGCACAGCGCGGCCAGGCTGAACCGAGTGAACTGCAGTGGAGGTCAGGGAGTCCAACATTCCTCTGGAACACTGTGTTTACAGAGGAGGGAGGGGGAGGCGGCAGGGGGCTGGGGAGGGGCGCGAGGGGGACGACACACAGGGAAGGAAATCATCTCCCAGAGACCCTCGTTTAACAGAGTGTGTGTGTGTGTAGGTGAGGCTTTCAGCGCATCGTGAAGAACCCTTTGAACTGGACTATTTTACTGTTTTATATTTTGATCAGCTGTGCATCCCCATTTAAATTCAAGGAAATGTGTTTGAATACACAGACAGCCACTTCTTTACTTTAAAAAAAACACAACCATAACATTTAACAACATTTTTGATACTCGTTTCACTGGTAGCAAGAAAAGCCAATAACATGTTCATATTCTGCTTTTCTTTAGTGAAAGAATTAGTAAAGAACCTCCTTAAAAAAGAAAAGCATCAAGAACAGTGTTGCCTGTCAATCAAAGCGACAACCTGGGTATCGGACCACAGAGACTCAGCCCTGCAATCATCCCTCACCATGTGGCTGCCTTTCACTCTCATTATCCTATAAACACGTTGCCTTTCTCCATCTGCTGGCACAACAGAGAAACTGCAGTGGAGCCGGTGACAGTACGCAGCGCTCGCTCTGCTCTCAGACACTTTAAGGAATCGCTGAAGGATGCACACCTAACTAATTCATTTCAAGTTAGCACTTAACGCCTATTCAAGGCGTATACAACAAAAGCAAACATCCTTTCAAACTCATGCATGCAAGTCTCACTTTGTGTGTGTGCAGCAATATGTGCCAGTTACTGTCCAGACCATATAAGTGTTAGGATTCACATTTAGGCGCTGACTGTTTTTGACTTGGTAAATATTTAGTGTTTACTGTGGGAAGTATCACCCCCGGCATCCGTCAGAATGGCATTTCAGCGAATCAAAGCAGAGCCAGAGACAACTGGCTGCCCCGGCTTTCAGACTGAATAATCAATGTGTCCCCAGACTGCTGCGTAGCAACACTTGGTCGCAGAGCGGCAAAATACCCAGAAGGACTAGGCTAAAGGTTAGGAATGGCAAAATATTGAAGGAGATTAAAATCTTGCCCGATGGCAGGGGCATCGGCTTCAATCCCCCACTTATGATTCCCACAGAGGGCAGAACAGCTTCAGTTTGACATCAGGTGTCAGCTCCACTTTGTGCTCTTCAGTCAAGTCACAGTGTTGAACTTTTTACCTTTGAGAGCCGACTGTCATTTGGCAACAGACTGACTAAGACTTGACCAGCACTTCCTAAAACCTTTCAAATCGAAAGACCGTTGCGCAAATACAGACTGACAACGGGAAGTCGTGTTACTGTAACCTTGTCAAAGCACGGGGATCTCCAAGCTGCATTCAGAAAGGAAAAGAACAGGACTTTCATCTACCGTAGATTTATATCCTCTTCACTTTTACATGCATATTACATCTCATTATTAAAAATATGAAGATCTTTGTTCTATCCACTACCAGGGCGCCAGAACGCAAACAAGCAAATGAGTTTCTCTTATTCACAGAACCAACATTATTCTGTTTGCCCTCTAAAAATCACCCCATCAATAACCACAGCAAAGACGTTTCTCAAGCATGTGGAGTTACGTGAGAGAACAGTACTAATCAGCTCCTTCCAAAGAGTTAACGTCATACTGTCTTTAAAGTCACCATGATTAAATCTAACCTTAATCTATCAAATCTAACCTGATCCTAACTTTATGTTTTGGAGAATAACAGAAGTCACACCTCACTGAATGCCAAGGCTTGGGACAACAACCATCACAGCTCAGGTGATGTGATGCCTCAGGGTTCGGGTTAAGACTTCACATCGTAAAATTCAGTTTACATGGTGCTCATTTTAGGAAGTTACAGGCCAAACAGCATCTTTTTTAAAAAGCATTTCTTTTGAACTGTACTGTATAGTAAAGTACAAGTATCTTAATACTCATGTACATGCCTTACTTAGTTACTTTAATTACTTTTTGTGGTGACATCACTCAAGAGCAAAGAAGCAAACTTCATCCTCCACTGGATGCTCATCTTTCCACAGCAGCTCACTCCGCAAAGAAAATGAATCACCTAATAATAATAATAATAATAATAATAATAATAATAATAATAATAATAATACATTTTATTTAAATAGCGCCTTTCAAAGCACCCAAGGACACTGTACAACAGATAAAAACTGGAAATATACACAATGGTAAAAATAGAAGATAAAAGTTAAAACATACAGAAATTTAAGAATAGGCAATTTTAAACAGATGAGTTTTGAGGGTGGACTTAAAAAGAGAGAATGAACTAATATTTCTGAGGTCCGGGGGTAGGGAATTCCAAAGTCGAGGGGCAGAGCAGCTAAAGGCCCTCCCTCCCATTGTGATCAGACGAGCAGAGGGAACAGAGAGAGAAAGAGAAGATGAAGATCTGAGGCAGCGGGATGGGAGCTTCATCTGTAATAAGTCAGAGAGGTACGGTGGAGAGAGAGAATGAATAGCCTTGAATGTATACAGAATTATTTTAAAATGGATGCGAAATTTGACCGGGAGCCAGTGAAGTTGCTTCAGGATTGGGGAGATGTGGTGGGTAGAAGAAGTCCTAGTAATAATACGGGCAGCAGAGTTCTGGACACGTTGGAGCTTGTTGATAGATTTTTGTGTGAGGCCAAATAATAATGAGTTGCAGTAGTCAATTCTAGAGATAACAAGATTATGGATGAGAATGGCAGTGGCGTGAGGTGTGAGGAAGGGGCGGAGGCGATTAATGTTACGGAGTTGGAAATATGCTGCACGTGTAATATTATTGATATGTGAGTTAAAGGATAATGTGCTATCGAGAATGACACCCAAGCTTTTCACAGAGGGAGAGATAGGGACCAGCGAGTTATTGATGGTGAGAGAGAAATTGTTAATTCTGGATAGCAGTCGTTTAGTGCCAACCAGAAGAAGTTCCGATTTATTGCTGTTGAGTTTAAGAAAGTTGGAGGAGAACCAAGAATTAAGTTCAGCTAGACAGAGGATGAGGGAGGGTGGAGGAAGAGTAGAGTCAGGTTTGGTAGAGAGATAGAGCTGGGTGTCATCGGCGTAGCAGTGGAACTGAATATTATATTTACGAAAAATATGTCCGAGTGGAAGAAGGTAGATGATGAAAAGAAGGGGCCCGAGGACAGATCCCTGGGGCACCCCAGTGGATAAAGGAGAAAGCTGAGAAGTGAAGGATTTTAATTGAATGAACTGAGTGCGGTCAGATAGGTATGATTTAAACCAGGCTAGTGGAGTGTGAGAGAGACCAATAGAAGCTAATCTGCTAAGGAGAATGGGATGAGAGATGGTGTCAAAAGCTGCACTCAGATCAAGAAGGATAAGGATGGAGAGGAGACCAGAATCAGCTGCTATAAGAAGGTCGTTTGTTATTTTTATAAGAGCAGTTTCAGTGCTATGTAGAGGACGAAAGCCAGACTGGAACTGTTCATAAAGGTTATTATCAGTTAGGTGAAGATGGACTTGTGAAGCAACTATTTTTTCAAGGATTTTTGAGAGAAATGGTAGATTGGAGATAGGACGAAAATTATTAAAGTTGTTGGGATCTAGACCAGTTTTTTTCAGAATTGGGGTAATAGCAGCAACTTTGAAGGAAGCAGGAACAGTTCCAGTGGTGAGTGAAGAGTGAATAATAGCAGATATGAGGGGAAGGAGAGGGAGTAAGCAGGCTTTGACGAGGACAGTGGGGATAGGATCGAGCTGGCAGGTAGAAGGCTTTGATTTATGGATGAGATCAGCAATATCAACTAAGGATGGAAGTTGAAAAACAGAGAGGAAGTGAGAAGGGGGAGAAGTTAGGACAGAGAAGCTACATTGAGCATTAGGGTCCAGGTCTAAGTGTATTTTATGAATTTTATCAATAAAGAATAGCATTAGAGCATCACAGAAGTTAGATGAATAGAGATGAGCAGGGAGAGAATCAGGTGGCCTGTTAAAAGAGTTGAATAGTGAGAAAAGGGTCTTGGTAGAGTTCTCACTTGAGTAGACAATAGCAGAGTAATAAGCAGATTTGGTTTGACTAATACATTCCTGGTAAAACAGAACGTGGTTATTAAACATATCCTTATGAATAGTAAGGCCAGTTTTCTTATAGAGACGTTCAAGCTGTCGGCCTTTAGCTTTCAGTAGCCGGAGTTCAGGGGTGTACCAGGGTGCAGAGCGAGAAAAAAGTACAGTTCTGGTTTTTTGTGGAGCCAGGGAATTTAAAATACTACTAAGGCTATGATTATAAAAAAGTACCAGGTCCTCTTGAATAGCTAAGTATTTAGAAGACAAGCAGCTAGAAAAAGCAGAGGAAAGGATATCAAGATTTATATTCTTGATATTCCGGAAAGAGATAATACGGGGATTGTTAATTACAGAGAGGGTCATGTGAACATTAAAGGAGAGAAGTAGATGATCCGAAATTAGCAGTTCGTCAGACTTACTGCTCCAAAATCTGAACCCTGCCGGAGGCACCCGAGCCCGCTGTGTGGCAAGAACCACGAGCACGCCGCTGAGCCTTGAGCCACAGCGGTAAATGGGCGAACAGCTTCAAGTGTGACATCTGTCGCATTTCCCCATTTTTCCCTACAGTCTCCATCCCTCGCTCTTACAGCGTTAAAAAAAGCAGAAAAACCCACATGGACATTAAAGGAAATCGGAGACAGAGGAGACGGGCGAGGTAGGGAGCAAGCCCAGAAAACAACAATAGATAGCCACAGCTTTGACAATGCCTTTCCAACCCTGACACCCGGCCACCCCTCCACCACCTCCCGAGAGCCAAGACCTTTGCTCTTTCTCCATGACAGGCGGCATTCTTTTGTCTGAGTTCGCCAGACTCTGGCCAGAGGCAGACAAAGGCAAGAGCAGAGAGGGGACAGAGAGAATGACAGAGCAGACAGAGGGGTCGGCAGAGGGGTGGAGGGTGAGAAAGGGAGGGATAAATGGATGGAAAGGGAACGATCGTGCTCACCTTTTGTCTGGCACACTCGCCCTCTGTCTATGTGCTTTGCATTTTCCCTTTTTGTTGTTGTTACGCACTAATCCTCAAATAATCTTTTTTGATGAAATGTGAAATTATTATGAATTTTTCATACCCCCCCTCACACACACACACTCCTGCTTCCGCCTGTGCTGTCCAGTGAGGTCCACTTGAGTCCTTGCTGGTAATGGCATTAAAAGGACAGAGGGGAATCAGGTGATGTTGTTTAGTCGCTTGTCTCTGTACTCCTCTGTCTGCTTTACCTGTTACATCATCAAAAGTTGCCTCACTCCTATACAACCTCCCTATTCTGCAGCCTTCCACTTAAAGTGCCATCCGTCCATCAATCGATTTTCTTCTGCTTATCCGGGGCCGGGTCACAGGAGCAGAAGCCTAAGCAGAGAAGCCCAGACCTCCCTCTCCCAGGCCACCTCCTCCAGCTTGTCAGGGGGAACACTAAGGCATTCCCAGCCAGCCGAGAGATACAATTTCTCCAGCGTGTCCTGGGTCTGCCCCGGGGCCTCCTCCTGGTGGGACATGCCTGGAACACCTCACCCAGGAGGCGCCCAGGAGGCATCCTTGTCAGATGCCCGAACCACCTCAACTGGCTCCTTTCGATGTGGAGCAGCAGTGGCTCTACTCTGAGCCCCTCCTGGATGGCCGAACTCCTCACCCTATCTCTAAGGGAGAGGCCAGCCACCCTTCAGAGGAAGCTCATTTCTGCACATTACAGGTAAAGCACAGCTTTCCTTCCTGAGTCGTCTGACGGTTTGCTAGAATCTTTCGAGGCAGCCCCACACCCGAGTTTTCTGCTTCAGCCACTGCCCGAGGTGCGTTTTGCTTGGCCTGTCAGTACCTATCAGCTTTCTCCGAAGTCCCACAGACTAACCAAGCCCTATAGGACTCCTTCTTCAGCCTAATGGTTCCCTTTACCTCTGGTGTCCACCATGTGGTTCAGGGATTACACCACAACAGGCACCAACCACCTTTCGGACTCAAAGCACAAGTGAATAAATAACTCCAAAAGTATTTCTGAGGACAAAAGTGAGTCTTTTGTAATTTGTGCCAGTTTGACCTGGAAAGAAAGCACAGCAACAACAACAACAAACTTTATTTATATAGCACATTTAAAAACCAGTGGTGTACCAAAGTGCTTAACATACAAGAGGGTAAGACGAAGTAACAGGGAGGATGAAGGCTATGGCAAAGTACCAACGTGTTAAATGGCATTGAAAACACAGAAGCAAAAGAAATGCATATAAAAGCATAAAAGAACAATATATATAAAGGATATAAGCAGGTCCGTTAAATGCTATTAAGCAGATATCCAGTAACTCTTGACAACAATGACAGATACTGGAGGATGGTGTCAACTGAAATCAATTCAAATCCCCATTTGAGTGAAGAGATACAAAAAGACCATCAAGACTACTATTAAAATGGAAAATCCAGAAAGTTTTTCAGTTAAAAAGTTTAACTATAAGAGTTGTTCTGTCTAGGATTCTCACAGTGAGCATGCATTTCCAATGAAATATCCATATTGTGTCAATAATGAAAGAGAACTGACACAATTATTTACCGTACTTTTGTGCAACTTTGGTCACTAACTCTCTGGCCTCCTCTTGGCATTTATACTTAAAGTTACATATTTGCCAAAAACACAACAAAATAAAGTAATTTCACAGTTTTATTTGAGGATATCAAATTGATTGATTGATTTGACTGACATGGATCTGCACTAAAACTTCACCATCACAATGACTGATGGTGCACATATTTAGTGAGATAAATGTAAGCCTTTCAGAACCTTTGAAGACAACGTGTGACAATGTATTTACTGACGGATCATTACTTTGAGGTCATCAACATTTAACCACTCTGTGTTAAGCTCCGAGCACCTTCAGTTTCAGATTTCTTGTGGCTCTAAACACAGCAGGAAGGTCACTGAGTTCTTGATGCAGAGTGGGACATGCTGTGCCGAGTCTTACTGATGATTGCAGTCATTGTTTTCTTTCACACGTTGCACTGTGCACGTCAAATGTATTTTTGTTATCCAAGCACTAATTGGGATGTTCTCAAACTATATTTACACCCAACAGATGAAAGCGGTGTCAACAGATTACTTATTAGATTACTTACTTTTACTTACTTAGTTTTGGTTAGTGCACAGATTAGTCCACTGATACGATCTGTTATTACTCAAACACATCCTGACCAGACTGAGGTCGTGGCTTAAATATAGATATTATACTTTCATTTACAGTGTTTAGTCACCATGTGATCAAAACTCATTTTACTCAAAAAAAAGTTAAGAGCTAGTAAGACATCAAGCCTTTTTAAAGGATACAATTCAGATGATTTTACTTTAGTACAACTAAGGTTTGCTGAAACTACTAAATATATTATCCAACTGTGCCGCTCTACAGAAAGCCTGGCTCAGCCCCGTACATATCTACTCGGTACATAGAAAAGGTAACTAAGGAACGAAAGCTCAGAGACAATTAACAAAATATCTCAGTCAGCTGAGACCAAACCCAACACGCAGTCTAAACGCAGTTAAAACATATGTGATGACAGCCTTATTAAACCATTTAAAACTCTTCAATCTGCAAAGTAATGACACGAAATGTGAAATTTGTATTTTCATACAAAAGAAATGCACCTGCATATGTCCTTACATTAAATATCTGATATACACACAACACTGAGAAAAACACTGATCCAGGCAGTGCGACTGCTAAAACATGTTTCTCTGTATTATTGTGAGCTGACATAAGAATACATGTTTTCATTTAATTTCAGTGTATTTATCTGGCTCCAAACGAGGTGCTTGATATGTTCATTAACAGTCTAAAGTCGATCAGCGTTATAGAACTTGGAGGGCCGAGGACAGACACATGGGCCCCACAGGGCAACGCTACACAGTGTGTTCACACACAGCTCACGCACACACCCACTGCCACTACTTTTAGTACATCGCTGACGGAAGGCAGCTCTTCCTCTCCCCCTCGTCTGAGCATGCCCCAGCTCCGAGCTCTCTCACAGGGCTGTAACTCATGAGTTGCTGTAGTCGCCAGTGTATACTGCACCTTGTGTTGGGGCACCTATAGAGCAGAGCAGTGCTTGTTAACGGCTCAGCAGAGAAAGAGGAAGTCGAGAGGAAGTACGTGCGCGCGCGCGTGAGAAAGAGAGAGAGCGAAACGGGCAGATGGACACGAGAGGACGTTTGCCACTGAAGGCGGTAAAATAAATAGAGATGGCAGTCGAGGAGAAAATGGAGTAACACGACACAACGAACCCAGTGAACTTCAAGCAGAAAATGGCTGTTTCCAATATATCATCCAGCTCAGAGAACTACGTGGATGAAATATTTCCAGAACTTCAATTAATCTAAAACCCCTCATTTGTGACCAAATGCATTGTATTTTAGCAAAGCACATCACATAATCTCCAAACATACTGTAAATATAAGACGCAGAAGACGAAAGGAGAAACAGCCTGAGGAGCAGAGATGCAGTCGTGCAGAGAGATTAAGATGTCTGAAAGAAGGAAAATGAGAGAGAAAGAAAATGAGCTGTCTGATGCCCAGAGGAACTGAACGAGCTCCATACTTCTAAAGTCTTCACTTGTACAGTATGTATTATTTATGTCCTCCTCTGCTGCTCCCTACCATGCTGGCTGGCTGGGGGCCTTCTTGGCTGGCTGAATCATGACTGGCTGAGCAGATGAAACACTGACTGGCTGGACGACCTGACTGACCGGCTGATGTGTGGTGCATGATAGAAGGCTGGTGCCTGCCTCACGTTCACTCGTGCTAATAAAGACGCGGGCTTCCAAGGTTGTGTGTCAACCACATACTACATTTACACCGACAGCTCTTTAAGGTCTGCAGCTGTGAGAACATTACACTTCCACTACCTGACCAAGCTATTAACCAGATATAGTCTGAGCCACAATGTGTATCATTGGTAAATGAATTAGTTTGTAAGATGTGTGTGAGCCGGGGGCAGAAATAATATATTTTGCATGATGATATTCTATCAATACAGAAACACCAAATATTGATACTTAACACTAACAGGGATCATCTCATTCACCACCTTTCTGCAACCAGTGATTGCCCCGGCAGCGGTGTCTCTCAGCCTGCATGTCTCGAGTTTACCAATCACGTTCACAACCGGCAGCATTTCTCCCCAGTGACAGGCGGTTGCCAGGAGGTTTCTCTGCCCTGTTTAAATGGGTCCTAAAACCATCAAAGTTGCAGCAGTTGTAAGTCTGAGTGTTGTGTGCTCACATTTAGGTAAGGTCGGAGGCCAGGGATTCAAGATGGAACAACATCCACACAACCTGAAAATATAACAGTTTCAGCTGAACTAACTAGTCCCTTGGACTTGTTGTTGTGGGTAATTAAAGCTGCAGAGCCACAATTTCTGAAGTGTTTAGTTAAGGCAGCAACAGCCCAAATTAACATGATGTATACTCTACTGAAGCTGTAAAGCTGCGGAGAATAAATATCCAAAAGCTGTCACGCCATCATCAAAGGCTCAAACTTTCACCCCTCAAAACAAGTTCTGAACGGTATGTTTGAGAACAAAGCACGAAGTAGAGGTTAAAAACACAAAGTTTGATCTTTAGACGAACATCTCATCTTCATAACTGCAAACATCACTGACTAGAATTCTTGCATATCGATGGCATGTCCCTTCGTTCTGAAGGTTAGTAAAATACATACAATCTGGTTTTTGCACCCTCATTAAAAATATTCCATAACACCCGAAGCTTGAAACTGGCTCATTTGGGCAGAGGAAGCCGCAAACTTGCAGCAAGGTTATCTTCAGTTTTTCACTGAGTGGAACACACATGATCACTGTCGTCGAAACCTGATTAAGATTCAGGCCTTCAAAGAAAAAGTATTACTTTTTGCTTTACTCTGACTTTTATTTTTACATGTCGCATGTAACTGTCTTGACACGTTTGTATTCATAATTTCAACATTGGCTCGACTTTTTGCATATTTTCTTTTCTGGTTTGACTTGTAGGCTGTTTGACTGTGTATTTGCATGCATATATAACGTCTGCAGAACAGAAAGAACAGATGTCACTGCATCTAAATCATTTATGCCTGCCTAGCCCAAGGCTATTGTTTGACATTTCCACCTGGGAAAAAAATCCCCAAACTTAGTAACGGCTGCAAAACTATGAAGCCAAAATGAACAATCTTGGGCTGTAGATAAGGAAAACTTGGGGAAAGGTCTGTTTATCCTCATGTGCAGTCCAGAAATGCCTCATCAATGTTGTAAATTACACTGTAGGTAATCATGAGCTCTAATAATGCATAAAATGTACAAAAGTTGGTGCAACAGACATGAAAGACAGCAAGTGATGCATCCAGTGTAGTCACAGGAGCACCAGGTGACCTACTCATCATGCAAAGAGTTGCACTGACTGCATTATTATAACAGAAAAGAGCTCCAGGGTGAAATGCCAAAAATGCCACCAACAGGAACTATAAAAAAGTAGCAAAGAACTGTCTCAGGTCTTTGACAGCATTGTTTCAGTTTATATAATGGATTCACTTATTTAAAGCTTGGAGTGAAAAATGATTCCTGCACGTGTTCCACTGACATTCAGGCTGTCCAGCTGAAAACAGCAAAACCCTTTTCTGTCTGTTTTGCTGGGTGAATAAAGCACTAATTATTCTAATGTAATAACTACCATGAAGTGCTGATTCCATGCAGCGTTGGCTTCTAACTGCGTTAAACGATACAACAACATAAAACCACGATGGCTGCAGATGCTGAGGTATGTCTGCACCCAGCTCGGTGCCTCTGTGGAAATCTAATGTATCCCATGTTGGGAAGAAATGAAATATATGTGTTGAGAGGTATACTCAGGGTATGCTCTCCACTGAGAGTACAGCTCGGAGGCTCAGTGGAGCACAGCTGGTTTATTCTCCTGCCTTTGCTTGGCAGTTTCCAAGGCCTCAGGCATGAGCAGCGTGCTGTACTTCTTGTACCTTTCTGCAGCTCCGATACTCAGCTAACCTCCCTCTGCTGCCTTGGTGTTGGCCTCTAGTCTCCTTCTCCATGGAGGGCACTGCTCCTTGTGGCTGCCGCTGAGGTGTAGATCAGCTGGTGAGTCTCGGTGATGGTCGCAGTAGGGCCCGCCGTAATGCTGCATTAACATCTTCTAGCAGACCTTCAGAGGGCACTTCACATAGTCTTGGTAAGTCTGGCTATGGAGCGCCCAGGCTTCCAGCTTCACCATGATCCCGTCGTTCAGTTCGGCTGCTCTTCTGTCGTACTTGGGGCGTGATACCCAACCTCCCCCCTGACCTGACGTCCTGGCTCCCCCTTGCTGTAGCATCTGTGTTGTACCTCATCGATACTCCACCTCTCATAGCAGAGTTTAACCAAACACAGGATAAACAATAATCTAAAAGCAGACAAGCATGATCTTTATGAAAGTTACATCTGCAGTAGAAAACTGCTGAGCTAGTGCTTATTTCACACACTTTCGGACCCCCCCTCCATCCCGGGTAGGCCCCCTTACCTGTATCCAACCTCTCCTAAGACGTCCTGCTGCCTGCCATGCCCTCCTATGCCTTCCATTCTGCCATTATGTACAAAGTAGGGGCGGAGCCTCTAAAGCTCCTGGCGAGCACCTCACATCACAGCATGGATGCCCTACATTTCTCTCACTTATCTGGGCTAGTTGTGCACAGATGGCCCCCTGAGAGGGAGGCTTTGGGGACATTCGCTGGCCGCCAAAATAATTACCTGCCACACAAGGCAATAGTTTGCGGTGAGAAGCAGTCATTTTTACACCATGAAATAAAGCATTCTGGGGGATAGTGCACTTATCCCCCTCTCCAGCTCTGCCTTAATTTACTGCAGTCTCATTCACCTATCTTCCCTCACTGCACTTCCTCTTGCTGTGCTGGTCTCTCACATTTCTCCACAATTCATTACCACCTGTCAATCATCTGTCCAGGCAGGCAGGCTTACCCATCAAACACTCAAACTGCAAGAAGTGAGATATACAGGGAACTAAACAGGATTCGGCATGGCCAGATAAATGACTCCTGCCTGTTGTGTAATTCAAAACCAACCTTTCACTTCAGTCTTAAAAACGGACATAATGTCCTTTTCACCTCATACTCCCTAAAGGTGCAAAACATCATCTCCACCCTGCTGTTGGTAGAGTTTCTGAGGGCAGTATATAATATAATGCAGTGCACTGTCGTAAGTATTGCATTTCATCCATTGTAACACTCACAAGGTGGTCAGTGATAGCATCTTTAAAGACAAGACTAGCATTTAATAACTATGCACTTAAAGCAAAAGCCAGGAAACAAATGTGCTCCAGTTTTATCCATAAATGGATCAGTGATAACACGCTGCTGATTACAAATCTCCACAGAAAAAAATAATCTCTAGTTTGCAGCTTTGCTTGATTAGCAGATCTCTAATAATTTACAGGTTTTTTGCATTTGAGGTTAGCTATCTTAGTTGTTGTCAGTTAATTGACCAATTCAGATTCAGAAAACCAGGTGCACTATGTCCTTCAATACAGACATACGGAAAACTGCAACCTTAACAAAGAAAGTGTAAGACTAAGCTAACATTAGCATAAACAGCCATATATTTAATGCTGATACTCTGTGCATAGGAAAGAATGTTCGTCTTGTTTAATTCCTTCTCTCACCCCAACCAATCACAGCAGATGGCCCCGCCCCTCCCTGAGCCTGGTTCTGCCGGAGGTTTCTTCCTGTTAAAAGGGGTTTTTTCCTTCCCACTGTCGCCAAAGTGCTGCTCATAGGGGGTCATATGATTGTTGGGTTTTCTCTGTATCTATGAAGCGCCTTGAGGTGACTTTTGTTGTGATTTGGCGCTATATAAATAAAATTGAATTGAATTATGACTTTGCACTGTAATGCCATCAGGGGAGTTGTTCCCTCTGATGGATAAATTATGTGATGTCATGCTTCTCGTGGCTCCTTCACCTTTTACATTTTCGTTTAAATGCAGAGTTGCTGAAGGTTAATATATAATTTCCTCTATCCAATATCATCAGTCAGGCTCTGGTGCCAAACAAACATGTATCCAACAGAAAAATCCTACAAATCCCACAAAGCAGCAATTAAATTTGGAAAAACATATCCCAAATCTAAATCCTGAAGAGTCTGTTCTGAGTCCTGATGACTGAAATTCTACAGGACAGACAGTGTGAGCAGTGCCAGAGACGAGGGAACAACCCTCACACACCTCCAGACCAAACAAACACTGCTGTGCTGCTGACCCACACCAACATCCAAGGATAGGCAAACCCATCTCTCCATGATCGCCATCCTGCACTGCGTCACATCAAGACAGTTTAACTCATAGGCAACATTTTGGCCAATCACCTTTCACGTCATTTATTAAATTGCAGTTGATCACCACGTAGGGTTTGCTAAATACTCTGCATTTTGTGTAAGGTTTCATTTTGCCCAGACGTCTGTAACACACCTAACTGCTGCGACTGTGCAGCACCGATGACATCTGAGAGCTCCGCCCTCAAACCACGCCCAGTATTGATGGCAGCGTATTCGCACTGTTTCCCACAACCTAAAGCTAAATTTGTTTCCATTGTGTCTCTGCACAAGCAAGCAAAAACAGAGTGCTTAAAAATTATGCTGAATTCAGATTTTTACCCAAATTGGAGCTAGCACATTAAACCCATCTATCTGTTCAGAACTGCAAGGAAAGAACTGCAAGCTGGCGTCTTAATCACAGCATAATAATGTGCTTTATGAATCTTTTTTGTAAGACAGTGAATTTGAACATTAATTATCTTTCAGCATTAAAAATATTGTTTGATATTTAAAGATTTGGAAGCGTTTGCACACACTGGTGGATTAGCCATCAGAGAAACATGAAAAATGATTTTGGTAATTACCAGTATTGTCCACATAAACCCTACATTGTTTGCACTGCACATAAGAACGGCAGTAAAAAGGATTTTTATGTGAACTGCACGTAGCTCCCGACTCCGTGACACCTAATACATCAAATAAATATGTGTTTATATCTAAAATGCTAGAAGCTCGATGGATTGTGCTCCGATCATAACTGCCTTTGCCAATGACTAAACAAATATGGCTGAATTATCAGCCTTCTATAAATCTGCCAACACTGTTTTGTTTGTTTGTTTGTTTGTTTGTTTGTTTGTTAATCAGCTGAGTGCACGTAGCTGCTGTCTCAGACCTCCAACTGCATTAGCTGGAAATAGCCATCTGCTCTCTCCAGCATCACCGCTGTGGGTGGATGTTGAAAGCAGTTTGAAAAATAGCACCTCTCATGCCTTTGTCTTTCCTCATACGGGACACTGAACAAGTAAAAGTGTCACAGTGTAACAGGATCAGTAGATTGTGAAGCGTGAACACCTCTGTCAGGGCTTGAAGCTTGGCTGCCTGCAATTAACACATAGGAGAGATTTTGTTATCATCGGACGCTTGATTTCCCGTGCAGCTGCATTTCCATTCCAATTAAAACCCAGATTCCTCACCTGCTCCACATGCCAGAAACGCAAATTCTCCTAAAAATGCAGTCCGACCTCGAGCTCGCACAAGCTTCCAAGGACACAAATATTTGTTTTTGAGAGAGGACGACAGACCTTTCTGTCTTTGAAAGGGAGCGGGGGGCTGAGTTTTACTCAAGGTTACGCACACATTCACCCAAAGTCTATTCAGAAGAATCTGTTGATAGCTCAACAAAACTGCTTCACAGCTCTCAGTCCGCAACCTTCAGAATCACATTTTACTGCACAGTTACTCAGAGTGAGATTTCATGTCAAATTTGTCTTTTTTTTCAGCACGAGTGAAAAGAAAAACAAATAGTTTATGAATCGAGACACATAATTGTGACATAATTTGGGAAATTTGCTTTTGATTGCAGGGCACGCAAAATGTTTAATCGTGTTTATCAGGCCGTGTCGGACGGAGCCACAGGGCAACATTAGAGACGAGCCCGTTTTGAGCTTCACAAGCACGTAAACCAACGAGGTATTTCTCTGTGCAAACAAATCCTCCAAGCGCATCAAAACAGTAAAAGATCATTGTGGAGAAGATCTGCAGAGGAGAAAGTCCCCGATGGAGGAAACTCTTATCTCGTTCCATTCATTCTAAATTGGAACGTTTATCCACAAATCCTGCTGAGATGTGCAGTATCATAGCAGTTTGAGCACTATTTAAAAGAGATGGGAAAAGTATAGGTTAGGAATCATCCCGACTCTCCAAAAATAATGACACAACTTTACAAAAGGCATCATAAAGCAACACTGTTCTTACAACCAGATCTGCAGATCTACAACCATGTTCAATCTTTTCTAACGACTCTTTTCGAGGTTGTTTCTCTGTACAAGCAATAAAATAATTAAAAAACCCAACTAAAAAAGGTCCAGAGGAGACGACACGCAGGATTTCTTTTGAGGTCTGTCCCTGTTCTTTCAAAGTTTGGGGTCTGCTCAGATCTCATCGTACAGACAAAGTTATTTTCCCAAGTTTATAAAACCTACAATAAAGCTTGTCTGACCTGCCGTTGGGCACTGCTAGCACACCTTGGAGAGTTCCACTTGCGTGCTTTATAGTTGGTATAGCATTTGAAGGGATTATAATTGTGCAAAATAAACATAAAGTCCGTTCAAATGCATAAAGCAGAAAATACACATTAGGGGATTTACTGTGTAGTCTTTAGAGTGTATCCATCTACATTTAACGATGACTCGTTGGTCATAGCAGGGTGGCAATGCTGGCTGTGGAGTCACCACTCCAGAGTAAATGTCTCAACAACTATTGGATGGATTGAATTAGGACTGGGCGATATATCGAGTTTTTTAAAAATATCGATATATTTTTATGCGCGATATGAGATGTGACAATATCGTTTAATCGATATAGTCTATGTTACGTTATAATTATACTTGTGGAGCCGCAAGTTTGCCTCTCTTTCGTACACTTTTGTCTCTACGCAGCGTTACTCTGTCTCGCCCTCCCCCATCGCTTCACCTGCAGACAGCGACAGGACGGACACGGCAGCTATCAAAGAGGAGCTGCTCGGTAAAAAGAAAACATTTGGAGACTATTTTAGTGCTGCAGCATGACGTTAACACCAGAACTGCATTAACGGGGCAAATCTCTGTTAACGAGTTACCGCGGATCACCCCGTGCGTGGGGCTGGACGGCGTCAATGTGTTAACGAGCTAACCACAAAAGTTGACAGCGCGCCTTATGTATGAATTCTGGTTGTGCTTGATGACCGCGAACCGTTTTTCTGTGGTACACGCGCTCAGCAATCTGTCAAAAAATGTTTCAGTACGACTTTGGTAAGCTACAGAGCCACAGCGCTTGATGGACTGTCGGAGCAGAGGAGCCTCGCGGAGTGATACGTACTGTGCTTCAACGTAATATTACCGTACTGTGTGTGTATAAGGACCATAAATGGCACCTGTTCAGAGACGTGGTTATGAAGCGGATTTCAAACTCCAGGCTGTCAGTCACGCAGCAGAAGTTGGGAACAGAGCAGCTGCTTGTTATTATGCTCAGCGTCTGTTAGTTTACATTTTGACTGCACAGTTGTGAGCTTTTTGTTATGCACAAAAACAACAGTTTTATTTTATTTATGGAGAATTATTATTTAATAAATGCTCATAATTTATTTCAGAGTAATTTTTTTCATGTACATCTACGCTGTATGTTAATAAAAGTGCCCGTGTGACGTCTGGGACACAGCTTTGACTGTTTGTTGTTACTTTATGGCTTTAAAAAAATTTATCGAGATATATTTATCGTATATCGCCATCCAGCTAAAGAATATCGAGATATGAATTTTGGGTCATATCACCCAGCCCTAGATTGAATGTTATATTTACATTAGTGGTTCCCAGAGGTTGGTTCAGTGACTTCAGTGATTTTAATGTTGTCGTTGCCACGATCAGGTCGGGTTTTATATTATCCAGAGAAACTGGCACCCATACAACGTTGGTCCCTAATGGATTTGGTCCCTACTGTAACAAACTAGGCAGTCTTTGTATTTTTAGATAAAATAAGGCAACATCGATTTTAGTAGAATCACCTTTTTAATAATTTGTTAAATGAAACTGACAAATTAGTAAGTTGTCATTAATGTTCTTTTCATCTACAACTATAGGTCAAAACATGGATCAGCGCAATACTTGATTTTCAGCACAGGTTAGCATGTCAGTAAACTAAACTCGGACAGATTACCGGTTAGCCTTTTGGTCAAAGCAGCAGACAGACTCCTGTCATGTGGTTATGCTTAAACGACACCCGGTGGTTCTCCTTCTTCCAGCCTGCACAGCTTACAATTTTATCAATCATTTACAGTAAAAGCAAAAACGCCTGATGGCCTCAGCAAACTGTTTTCTTCATTTTCCCCAGGAAAAAAAAGCATTTCATTGAATTTGGATTTTTTTCCTGGCCACACACTTGGAGAGCTGTCGCCCTAAACATTTGTTTTATTTATTCAAATATTTGACATATCCCAGCATCAGCTGACTTAAAAATAGCTGCAACACAGCAACACAGAATTTTGAAAAATATACATTTTAAAATCATGTAAGAGTAGAAATAATTTTTTAGCGTAAACTTCAAAAAAGCCACCATCAATGACAAAAATCGGACACATCTAAGACTATCTACTTTTAATCCTAAAAAGACCTTTTGAGTCTTGGAAATACTGGCTTTGAGGTTAGAATTAGGGGAGCTGCTTAGACCTCAGAAGGAAACAGCACAGTAGTCGTATTAAAAACAACATCATGTCTGAATTAAATACAAATGAGCTGCTGGTCGTCTCCACAACAAATCTGATGGCACAGCGTGCCGTAACCCTCGCTAAGCCTCGGGTTTACCAAGTCCACCGAGGTCCGGTAACACCTACGGATTCTGGCCGTACACAGAGCCGTGCTGCCCGAGGCGAGGCCGGGCCAGCCTAGCTCAGTCCAGCCCAAGGCTAGACTCACTGGGGAATTTCAGCTAAATTCAATTTCACCTCTGGCCTCTGTCACAGCAGCTCGAGCCGGCGCTACACAAAGGGCCAAGTTTCACATTGAACGTGAGAACCCCCTCATCTCCTGACCCCTATTACCATACGAATGAACCCGAGAAATGGAGCAGAGAGCAGCGACACAGAGAGACACGAGCGAACGAGCAGAGTGGCACAAACGGCACCGTTTACAGCACTTTGTTAACGAATGCGTCTCTGTATGTACGTGCTGTTAGCAAAAACATGCACCTACATGAGAGATCATTCAGAAAGAATGTTTTAGTATCCTGACGCTTCAGCTTCAGACCTGTGACCTCAGAGGGACGAGTGACTTACCTCTGCGCCAAGCGTTCTCAGCTACATGGCTGGGACACCAGCACTTCTACGTCTGATCGACTGCGTGACCATCAAATGCATTTACAAAGAAATAAATAAGTAAAAAACTTGAACTTGAGCAGCTCAGTCAGAGGATCAGATCTGTGCCGGGTTAAATGACACCTCACATCCCCGTGGAGCTTCTTTCTCTTTCACTACAGTTGTTGTTCTTTCAGTATTTGTCAGCACTCACTGCTTCTCTCTTCAATCATCACGAGTTCCCACCGACAGATAAGGAAAGAAGACGTGGCCACGGCAGCGTCTGGGATTTCCCCCCCGTTTCAGCCTGAGGGATATCTTTTCATGCTCTGCTAACAGGCCTAAAGCAGCCTAAATATGTCCTGGTAAAGAAGTGTTTGGCTTGGAAATGGTCTTTGTATTTTATCCAATGCCAGGAATACTATCCGGAGTATTGAGCATCAATTAAAGTGTTAAAGTTTTAGTGATTATTTGAAATCTGAACCAAAGGTTTACAGCCTTTAAAAACCAAGTACATATATGTTTAATTTTAAAATTAAAAGGTCAAAGAGGGATACAGATAGTGAATAAAGCCCCTCCTTTTCACACCACAGCAGGTCGCTCAGCATGTTTGATTGGACAGATTTTTATGCTGGATACCCGAAAAGGATTTGTGTCTGCTCCTGGGATTAAAGCAGGGACAGTTAGCTTGTTAGGCCACTGTATAAACCACCGCACTATGAAGTCCATAAATAGACAGAGTGAATACGAGCAGAACAAATATTTGGTACAGGCCTTTCCAACAATTCCATTTCCCAAACGGTAGGTTTGTGTTTTTTAATCTAAATGCAGCCGTTTTAGTCCTGCAGCACAGACCGAGGGGGGCAGAAGGAAAGAGGTGAATGTCAATGCTGGGTGTGTGGAGAGCAGGTGTGAAGATGAATAAAGGTGGTGGAGGAGGAGGAGGCCGTTGCTGGGGGGGAAGAGAACAGACCAGGAGGAGCTGCGAAAAGAGACAGCACAGCGTCGAGCTGCAGCCACACCCAGGGAGAACTGAGCATGCTCCCTAACCACTCTTACAGTGAATGGAAGGTTTTTAACATGAAAACAGACAAAATACCAAATGAGATTTTGCAGTCTGATATGGTTGGGACTGTAAGGCACGACTGTTGCTGCTCCTCTTTGTCCTCTGGCGTAAGGCCACAGCTGAAGTGTGGCAGCCAGGAAGGGACACTTGATCTATAACTGCAATAAAAAGATAAGGGACCGACAGCGATGGGAAGAGCGCCGCCAACGCTGCGAGCGCACCATATGTTCCTATTATCTCTGATCTACAGGACAAGCCGTCGAGTTCACTCCTGCTCCGCGGCTCCGACTCTCTGCTACACACACAAACATCACGTAGGACACTACACTCCATATACCCGACGCCAGCTTACATGTTTAAACGACTGGGTTAGGGAGTGTGAGCACTAAAGTTTGGTTAACCACATTTTACACACCCGTTTCTGTGCAGAAACGAAATCCTTTCGACATAGATTCCTGCATGTAAGCGCAATACAGGGAATATCTGAGTGATGAAGCAACATATGTTCACTTCAGCTCACACGTACATCTCACTAGACCACAAATGTTCGTCTTGTTGCGTAAAAAAAGAAAATCACAATGATCTGAGAAATAATTACAGCCACACCTAGTTAGCACTTTCATTTAAAACATGCCTGATTTTATTACTAAAAAAGAAGAAAAAACAGATTCATATATTGCAAAACTTAACAGGCATGTGTGAACTATATCTTTTAAAAGCAAGCAGCACACAGCTATAAGGGGAACATAAACTACATGGCTCCATGGCTTGTGGCATGCTGACACTGCATCGACTACTGCACCAGCAAAATAAATAAAAGATACATAACGATAATGCACGAATATATTCAGCAAACACTGAAGCAAACTTTCTGCTGTTTCATTTGATGAATGATCAGATGCAGAGCGAGCGGCCAGACAAGCCGCTGCCTCTCCCCTCCGTCCTCCTCCTGCATCAGAGCCTGTGGTCATTATTGCCCTCCAGACTGCTTTTATCATCTCGATAAATCTCTACCGGCTCAGACGCCGCGTAATGAGGAGACCTGCAAGGCTGTCAACCTGCGACTCTCACCCCCGCTGAGGCACAATGGAGAGGGGTATGAAAAAAAGAGGTGGAGGGAGGCAGACAGAGATGAGTTAAAACAGAGAGCGAGGGCAGGAGTGTCGGTTAGAAGCACGCCCACACACTGAGCACAGCTCTAACATTACATTCTGCTTAGAGGCTCGAGTCTCAGTGGAACAGCAATCATCCTTCACATAAAAGCTTCTCTGACACCTTCATACGACTGTCTGTTTTCCTGTACCTGCATACAGTCTGCTTTGTTTACAATATGCAGCAACAAGTGAGGACTCAGAGAATCAAAGGAGAACAGATCAGCTCTCAAACCGACAGGCTGTTTCTGAGAAGGGTGGCGTGTCACACGAGTGTCAGGAGGGACCTCATCTGGAGTCAGCTTCAATCAGCTGTTTGCTTATTTGGAGTCACAATTACTAGAATTTGTTACCTCAAATTACAATTATGCTTCATTCTTTCCCTTAATTAACCGCCACCACGAAGGCCATGCAATCATAATCAAACCAAATTTTAGTGACACAGAAGTGCTCGAATTTTCAAAATGATCAGGATCTGGGTCATGCTGCAAAATCAAACCTACAATAATACAAAGGAACCCCAACAATGAGAAGAACACCGATACGCAAGGAAAAACTCCCTTTTTAACAGAAGAAACATCCAGTTGGGGGGACGGGGAGCAAGACAGGACAAAAGAGTTTATGATAACTAATGCAGAGTGGTGTATTCATACACAGTGATGTGGCTTTACATCTTCACAAATAAATATAAATACAAATTATAGAAAGAGACATGCTTGCAGTGCAGTACTGATCGAAAGCCTCCCTGAACAGGGCACAAAAACAAATGTGGTGCAGAGAAGCTACACGCGTCCAAAACCATCATGCACTGTCGATCTGTTATCACGAGGTGGGATAAAGTAAGAACAACCAGACGTGGCGCCAATGTGATATAAATAGATGTTTTTTCTCTTTTTACACTCTGGGAGTGCACAGTAAGAATAATAAGACTCCTCAGAAGTCTCTAAAAAATTAATTACCAGAATCATATCTGAGATTTTCTCTGTCTGAAGTGTTCGTGTGTCAGTGATGTTCAGCAGCTCACTTATTAAATATTTTCAAGGGTTAAGATTAATGTTAAATGAATAATACTTAATGTACAGCAAGGTTATTATCGTTAACGAAAACTAACGAAATAACGAAAACTAGAAGTGAAAAAACATTTTCGTTAATGGAAATAAAAATAAAACAAGACTTTGCAAAAAAAGGAAAACTAACTAAGACTGTAATGAGTGTTCACAAAACTAACTAAAATTAACTGAATTTATAGCAAAATGTGTTTAGTTTTTATGTGTGTGCGTGTCCTACAATAGTCGAGGGTGAAAATAAAGTGTAGTTTCCAGATTTTTCTTGCTGTGTCTCATTATGCCAGCAGGTGGCAGCACGTTAGTCGAATCGTCTGTGTCGCTGCTCCGTCCACGCGCAGAATCATGTCAGGAAAAGTCGGGAGAAAGCGCCAGAGTCCAATTTGGGATTACTTTGAATATGACTGTGTTTTGGATAAAGCAAGTGTCTTGTAGTGGAAAGAGACAAATTATGAGGGACAAAAAGGGGAAAAAAATCCCACAAACCTTAAAGTGCGCTTGAAAAGCTCACACAAGAAGGCTAACCTAGCTTACCTTGAGAAGGTAAGGGAGCACACTCAACCCTCATCCCCAGAAACAGAAGCTAACCCCAGGCAAGGCAGCGTGATGCATCCCGAGACAACTCCACAAAAAACATTAATGCAGTGGTGAATGTGCAGCGTTGGTGAATGTGTTTATTGAGACTGGGATATCTACACAACTGTGTGAGTCTTCAAAAGGTTTAGCAATGCACCCGGTGCTGCAAGAGTTAATAGTCTCATTGGGGCCAAGATATATCTTATAGTTGCCTGGTATCAGTGGTTGTTCATCTGCCCTCACTTTTTACCAGAGGTTCCCCATAGGTGGGAATGTGAGTTGTCTGTCTCTGCGTGTTAGCCCTGCGACAGACTGGGGACCTGTCCAGAGTGCAGTGTAGCTGGAATAGCAACATACCCAAGGATAAGCAGAAGAGCATGACTGATATGATGAAACTGGGATGTTGTTACACTTAATTATTGCAAACACGACTAAAACTATAACTGAAACTAATCAAAACTAAACTGAAACTAAGGATTTTCAAAAAAAATTAAAACTAAACTAAACTAGCAAACAACTGGTAAAAACTAATTAAAATTGATATAAAATTGAAAATCTGAAGTCAAAACTAAATAAAAATAAAACTCATGAAAATTGCAAAACTATTAAAACCCTAATGTACAGCTGCAGTTTCCATGATGCTTATGTAGGCTGTAAATGAGATGTGAGCACAGATAAATGTTCCAAATTTAATTTAAAATGTTGCAGGAACATCTGTCAGTAATACAGGACACACTGATGCACTCAGTGTTCAGGATCAGGCTTCACGGGTCCTCCTGATGCATTCACTATAATACAGTTTTATGTTGATCTGGGATGTTCTTGGTATTCAGGCCCAATCCTTCTCTCTCTCCTGCTTCTATTTTAGGGAAATACATTCACTGTAAAAGCTTTTTATTATCTTATGATTACTAGGATATCCGCTCATAAAAGCCTGAGCGCTCCAGGAAAACTTCACTGCAGCACCTGCACAATAAAAACACGGCCTAATTATTGTCCTTTGCAAACAGACACAGATCCGACAAATCAGCCGAACATTTCTACTGTAATTTTACAGGAATCGAATCATTTCCTATAAATAGATTTTGCAATGTTATATCTTCACGTCAAACAAAGTCAGACTTCAGAATGAAGTAGGACGTGGTAGTAGGTTCAAAATGTAATTATTAAATATTTAAATAAATATGTGACATCGTGGGTGTGAGGTGTGGGTGTTCCACCAACGGCACATATAACAATGTTTACTCTGTAATGTAATATCCAAGATACAAGGTGCTGCGAGACGAGCACCTGGGAAAGGTCAGGAAATGATGTTGCTCTTATAAGGACCAAAACCAGATGAGTGAGAGTCTGTGTTTTGTTGTTTTCCTTCCTGTTTGCCACCAGGATCAAACACCAGGCCGAATTTCACTCAAACTGGCAAAATGACGACGACGTTAGATTTGATTTAAATGTGTTGTTTTGAAACTGAAGAACTGGGCTGTGGCTTTGGCAGATAACGGACTTTTAAGTCCTCTTGTAGTTGAAATGAGCTGGCGCTGTTTCTTTCTTTTAAAGCCGACATCTGCGGGTAAAGGCTGCAGGATGAATACCAACTATGGCCCATTAAGAAACACTCTTCAAAAACACCTGCTAGTCCCCCAGCTGGACACCGCACCCAACTCATTTTAGATTTACTTGCTACAAATTCAAGAAAATAAAACGATACAGTAAACACAAAAGCTAGTGACTAATAGAGGTTATAATAACCAGCAAAAATAGGTGTGGTTATCAGTTTGGCCACAGTTGAACCGTCTGACATCTTGTGCACTAAAGCTGGCTACTAACCCAAAAAGGACAAGTTCCTGCAAGTTCCTGCGTCGTCCTTGTAATTTTAAAGCCCAATTCATTTCTGCAACAAAGACCCATTTTATCTGAATTCAGCAGCTTTACAAAAACAAATCCAGGAGAGTCGTGTACCTCGGAGAGGAGTGAAAATAATCAATGCTCCTACAAACCTGATGTGCTCGGACACTCTGCATGTCCCCAGCAGCTGGCTGGTGCAACTGCTCGAGGGAAAAGTAACAGCTCCAAAGAGACAGACCAGCGTTGACCTCGGTGACAGAGTGTGTGAGAGAGAAGGCGTGAACCCTTCTACCTCTCCTCTCTGATGTCAGACAGAGGAGCCTTGCGTAGATGCTGACGCCCGTGCAGCCGGTAAAGCAAACACACTTTCTGACAGCTGATACGTAGTATGGACTTTGACCTAAACTGAGCCTCAACAACAGCCTAGCGTCAGCCCGGCGCTTCCTCGGGTCCGGTCCGATGCCCTCCCACACTGTCAGGAGCCGTCTCCAAACCACCCACACTTTCTTATGTAAGGGGATAATCCTGTGCAGTCATTTCAATGATGCACAGCGCAGGAGGTGTAGCGCTGCATAACTATTTGATACCCGTGGTGAAACCAGTGCATTAACGTTTGATAATCATAATACCTCGCAGCAGATTATACCTCCTTGTGCTGCCCCAAAATTCCCCTTCTCACTCAGTCCTCTGCATCCTGCACTGCATGCAAAGTATGGAGGAATATTTGAAGAGCTGCAGCTCCTCTGACACTTTAATGACCCGCGCCTTTCCAGACTCCCCGGCTCTTTCTCAGACATCTCAATCACCTTCCCCTCTGGTTTAAAAAAAAGAACTCATTTCACATGAACGCTCGCTGTGTGGGTCCTCCAGCAGAAACAAAAAGGCGGCCTCTTCGTGATCTGGCAAACCATAAGCTTGCCTTTATCTTCCCTCCCTCATTAAACTCTGAATAACTCAGCAGAGAGGCAGAAAGACGAGAGAGAAAAGTGATTGAATTCTGTTGGAGGAATAAAAGCCCCTCGAGGCTACCGTTTTGAATGTGTGCCATGTCGAACAGTGAATCCAGAGATCCTAGAGACAACAGACCCTGGAAGAATGGTCTATAGACACAGCTCCAGGGCGGGCCAGCTACTGTAGATAATGTACCGCGGATGCCGTGTCACGATGATGACCCGTCACGACCTCGGAGGAAGGCGGAGGAAAGAGCTGCGAAAGGAAAGTCAGGGGGAAGTCGTGGCACCAAACTCGATATCTCTATTCAAACGCCGCGCTGGCAACCTGGTCGCACTGAATGCGGCCCAATTATTTCAATACACCAGCAGCCCTGGGAAGGAGCAGAGAAAGGGGACGCACGAAAAGAAAAATGAGTTTGACATTCAGGCGAGCTGGCTGAGGGAGGTAACAAGTTCACGGCCCTTTCAGAAAACACGGCCGCCTGGTGTGTGATGGATCACGGAGCCTCTGACGGGCCATCGGGGACGAGACCCGGGCAGTTACGCATGGGAACCCAGTCTCCAAGGAATAAGGGAGTCATGGTGCAAATAAATGAAAAGATGGAAGCTGCCTCAGCTGCTTCCTGAGCTGCTCCATGTGGAGCCACAACGCTGCTGCTGCTCAGAAATGACAGGACCGATGCTTTTAAGGCCTCAACAATCCACTCAGAGCATGTAGTGCAATTTGTTCGAGAATAAAAGAAGAAAAAATAGAAACTGTAACAAAACTACATTTCCCATAGTGCTCCTCAGTAGGCTCGTTAATTAAACCACTGCCCTCATACTCCAAACTTCTCAGCCACACAAACCTTCAGAGTAAGAGTCACACAGGCCGTGGGGAGGAAAGTGAGCACTGTGTCTATGGAAGGTCCTGTTAGATGATGAGTCCAAAAAAATTCTTTAGAATGAAAAGAAAAGATAAACGAGCTTCACACCAAGTCCCAGCTCATCATTCAGAGCTCCTCTCACTCTCTCTGGTCTAAACACCAGCCGGTGTGCAACACAAGAATTTAGGTACTAAAAAAATGCAATTGTAACTAATAATAATCATTACAATAATAATAATAATTTCAATATGGACAAAAGGTTCTGTTTTTGGTCATGCAGCCCCCTATTCAGAAAGCTCACTTTTTAATCACTCATTAAACTTAAAAAACAGATCAATTGTGATTTTTAGTGACTTAAATTATTATTTTTCATTTTGGCACAGGACGTACGCTGTTTTCTTTGGTGTCCTGGTCATCTACCATCTATGTCTTGTCCACAGTTGGACATTGGGGAGCCCAAAACCAGAACCAAAATAGACACAACACTGGACAAAACTCCACCGGCTGCTTCAGGTAACAACAACACGATGTTACCTGCACCTGTGTTGCTTTGTGACTGCAGAAAGTTAGAAACTGTGCGGACAGCTGGTTTCCACGTGAATAAAATCATCCGCAGGACAAAGAAGCAACCAAATGAATCTGACGTCTGCATTTAAAGGGACAGTTCACCCAAACATCACGTGTGCGTGTTTTTCAGCAGGGCTTTTTCTCCTTTCTGATGTTTCTGGGTGAGATGCTGGCTGTACAGATGTCTCCATCTGTTTGCTTTGTTTGGTGGAGTCGTGTGATTATTGCATGTAGTGCATTACAAAGAAAATAGTTACAACATTAAATTGCTGTTTTTGTTTGTTTGTTTGTATGTTTTTTTTGGATGTGACATGAATTTGGTTTTGTTACATTAAAGCATCAACATCTAAACGTTGTCGAAGAAGAACGTGCACATCTGCTCTGACCTCTCCGATCTCTAGCTTCTATATTTAATAGTAGCTCTGCTCTCCACAGATCATTGCTGAGCCAAGTACACAGATAAATATCAGTTGTGTTTTATTAACATGTTAATTGTGACCAGAAAAAAAGGCACTAAATCTACAAGCACAGGCCAGCAGAGGAACATTTTGCTGCAGCACTTCCTGTAAACCCCTAAATATCTAAATGGGTAATGAATCTAATAATAGACTTCAAGTCACAGAGTTAGCTACAGCATGTCTGGTATGTCAGAGACGGCAACAGCAGCCACTACTCCTCTAAACACAAGTGCAGCTTGTGACTAACGAGGATTGCTTCATACTGGACACCACTGGGATTTCCACAAAGGAGAAATTAGACATTATTAGTCAGGAAACACATATTTAAAGATATTTCATTGATTGGTGAACATGCTGAAGTGTATTTTATGTGATAATAATAATTTAATAAATATTTTTCAGCTGTTTGACAAAAGGATCCATTGATTAGTAAATAAAATAACCGTCTTACATAACTGTAGCTCTACTTGGTGGGAGATGACGCCAGATCATTGATAAAAGGTATATATGTAATTACAGCGCGTTGCAAAGACGAGCGTCTGAACCACCACGGCTGATCTAACAAACACATCCAAGCATCACAGGAAGGGCTTCTGTCGAAAATCTCTTCACTAAAAGAGAAAATTCGTCACGTCTTTGCGCTCCAGCTCAGCGTGAGTGAGTGCGAGTGCCCGGCCAGCAGCACGGCTCTGTGATTTCTCCCTTATTGTAACCACGTGGCTACGTTCGCAGAGTCTGTCCTCCCTCAACACGTGTATGCATGTGAACATCTGAGCTATAACAGTTCCCATGTGCAGCGCTAAAGGGAGCAGCTGGAGTTTCTGTACTTTGGCTCGGCTGCGGCGACACCGGTCGGACGGCGCTGAGAGGAGACGGTGCAGAGGCTGTCAATCAGTCGCTCAATTCCCCACCAACACGCACGCATGCACACAACACGGGTAAACGAGAAAAACACTGGATGCACACTGCTGGAGTTTGCAAGCATAAAAACCAAGCAAAGCGAAAGAGCGAGCGCTTGTTCAGTGTTTTCTGGGCACTGACCTGGACAGCACAGCAAGCACAGCGCCGGTCAGCCTCTCATCTTCTTCTCTCCTCACGTTTCACACTCCAGCTCCCTCCTGACTGCCTTTTGAAGTTGGTCCCTCTGCTCTTTTTGAGGTGAAACTCGTTGGTGGAGGAGGGAGGGGAGAGCAGGAGAAACGTGGGCTCTCTCTTGCCTTTTTGTCCCACTTCTTGTCCTCTTCCTCCTATTTTCTTTACTTCTCTTCTCCCTTGTTGTCTCTTTCTCTAGGTGAAATTCTGCACCTCCTCTTGCTCTTCCATAGCAAAACGCAAACCTCTCCACACACACTCACTAATGGAGGGAGGAGGGGAAAAATAATATGTTGTGAGAGAGAGCGAGGGCGAGCGGGAAGGAGAGAGTCGGGGAGAGAAAGCAGCAACAAAAGTCTGCTCAGTCACCTCGTCTCCCTCCTGTTCAAATTTAGAGGCTGGATTTCAGGCTGTGAGTCAAACTCTACTGGGCATGCCCACAACTGTGGCACACTTTGTGATGAACACTCACTTCCTCTCTCGTTCTTGCCTCCCCCACCCCTCTCACAGCCCTTTCTCTGCCTCCCTCCCCTCTCCCTATAGCTCGGTTTAGCAGGGATCAGGGATTGCTGGTGCTAGTCCAAAGTCCACTCAGCTCCACGGGACAAGCCCCACTTTGCATGAAAAATATCACAACTTCAGCACAACTAAAAGTACTGGGACGGCTGCTGCGACAGAAAGATGACACTCTCTTTGATGATTTTGCTGCCAAAAATATCGTAGGCTTGCTGAACATTTCCAATCTATGTAATTCAATCATGTGCATGTTAGAATCCTGTCTGGACTTCAGTTATGTCATATTTAATCCAAAACTAATGGACGTGTCACTCAGGATCACACACAGATCAGCCACACTCACTTTTGCTAATGAAATGTTTTCATATAAACAGTTTCCTGCGTCGCTTCTGCTCCAAACAGATCAAGTATTATCTGGACCCGTGTGACATCCTATTCAAGGACTGCTTGGGCCCGGCTCTCTTGCGCCTTATCGCTGATGGTGATATTTGCAGACCTCAAGCAGAGCATTCTGACAGCTATGTGAGGTATGTGGACTCTGCCGCTTGAAATCTCTAAAGCACCATTGTTTTCTCTAGACTCTGGACGGCATTGTGTGATGCATTTCTTCAGCAAGCCAGCCTCGTGCCTGTGCTATCTCTATCTCTGGCTCCCCACACTGACCCAGATTCTCCCTAGCAAACCATCAGGACGCCATGTATCAAAACCAGGCTGTGGAACGAGGACAGCGAGTTCAGAGAGCGGCAGACGGGCAATGAAAGAGAGACGGGCAGAGAAAGTTCCCCCGGCATCTGCAGACAAATTCAGAGAAAATACTTTGAAATGAGCGGCCGGTTCAGGGAACATTTTTAACCGTAGCCAGGGACCCGTGCTGTGTCGAGACAACAGCGTAATCCTGTGGACGGTTTGAGCAGAAAGTAATCCATCTGGAGCATCTGAGGGGTGGAGATAGGAGCCAGGTGGAGGAGGAGGTCCAGACGGCTGCAGGGTTGACCCCGAGAGGTCAAGAGGTCATGAGAAACAGCCAGTCAATATGAATAGAGGGGTCAATGCCATGGCTGGATAAGTCAGAGCCACATGTGCCGGGGTCGATTGATGGAAGGATAGAGCGTGGGGGTGGGAGCGGAACAAGATCCAAATTAAAAGCCGCAGAGGACGATAGACGAGCTTGACGAAACCACCGTTACTACACAGTTTGGGCAAAGTGTCTTCTCAAACCACATTCACAACTTTCTGCAGGCGACATGAGCTTTCTCCAGAACTTGCTGTCTTGGTTGTCTGGACACGCACTTGCAAACAGTCCCTCCTGGGAGGTATTCGCAGCGTCACACTCGGCCAAGCACATCACAGCGACTGAAGTGTGAAGCATGTAAAAAGTAAACGTAGGACAGATTACTGCATAGCGTTAGGCAATCAAGCCAGAACTTTGTTTTAGAACAAGTGAAGCCTTCCTTTTCCCCGCGGATATTCAGGATACCCAATGGAAAATAGAAAAGGCATCTCAGCTGCATGTTTGAAGTCCGCTCGAGTGTATACTTCAGTCAGGCAGAGTCATTCAACCTGCTCATGCTACTTGGAGTTAAAACAGATCCAGGAAGAACCGAGTCTCTGAATGACATTCAAGACTTAATCCTGAACCCCAGTCGGGCCTTTGTCTAAACTCTATTCAGTCTATTCCAGTAGGGTTGGGTTTCTTTGCACATATCAGCGTCTGCCCTAATACTCACGTTGATTCTATATCATCTCTGACCATACTAAATAATAACTCCCAATAAACATCACCATCTTTGTGATTCATCCCATCTTAAGAATTCTAAAGCTCAAATAATCAACCTCTGTGGGAACAAGTGCTATGTGCCCGAGCTGTGGTTCTGCAGCATCCTGCCCGGACTGAAACACACAGCATACATACACCGGCCCTCTCACACTGGCTCTCTGGTGACCTGTGATCCCAGCTATTGTCCGGCTCGGGTCTATCCCGATGAGGGACCGAGCAGCAAACAAAGCCCTGACATTAACTCCGGCTTGGCTGCCCTCTCAGACTTTGACCTGCAGCCCCCACAAACCAGCCAGGAAAATGAAATAAAGCGGGTCAGACAAACTTTAACCCCTCTGACGACCACCCGCCCGCTGCTCCCTCCACCAGAAGAGGCCAAGAATGACAAGCTGCTTACAGGCAATAGATGAACAGTGACCATCCACCTGCTCCTGTGCAAACAGACGTGTCACATGTCTCGTTAAAGTGCGGCAAGTGAACACTAAGTGCGGGGGCGGGGGGGTTAAAAGCAATAATGGTGGCGAGTCAGTTGTTTGTTTTCTCGTTCCTCCAGTCAATAAACCAATAACAAGTAGCTAGAGAACACACAGACATGTTGAACTTGCTAAGCAGTGTGGCGCCTGCATGGAGGATGCCGCTGCCGCTTTTTATTGATCATATTTTACTGGCGCGAAACAGGAAATTCATTCAGTATCCTGTGCTGAAAATTGGCTCACTATGATCACTTTTCTAACAGATGTGAAAAAGCAAGTACAATCAATGAGTTTACTGTTAAATTCTCAAACACTGCATTTTTATACAGCATGCCATAGCCTACCACAGCAATGATGAAAAAGTTTCAGGGATTTTTTGTTCATAATTATTGAAGATCATGAACACGGTGGATCTTCAGACCTCAGGAATCAGTTTTGGGTAAGAAAAGCATCCTATTATCAGACACTCGGTACAATCTATGGATTCAGTGGACTGTGCCTTTAATTAAATCAATGAGCTTGGGACTTTGTCGGATTGAGGTTTTGGACTCCCCACCATTTGACCTTAGAACTGAAGAAGCTTCTCGGATGAGAGGTGAAACGTCTTCAAGCAACTTAAAGAAGTCCAGACGCTTTTCTTTGCAAACTCCTTTGACGGTTGAGGTTTTGACATTTATTTCTAAACGAGCTGAACTAAAAGCATGTCGCGAAAGGTCAAACAGCTGGTTAGACATGCTGATGTTAAAGAACTCCCACCGATAAACCAACAAATTGGTTTTGTGAAAGTATGGATCTGATCTTTCCAGCTGTTGATATGCAATCTTTATTAATGACACGTTGGCAGTATCAGTAGCAATAATGATATCTGAACACTGTCCTGTATCCTCCTATGATCTCCGTATGTGTTTTTCCATCTGAAACATGATCTTTTATTTTTAAGTTTATCAGCAGAGAACTGACTGATAGTTTTGGGTAGATGTGTTGCAGGACTGAAGACTCGGAGACACGACGGAGCTCAACATTTCCCTCTTGTGCTTCGCTGTTGAACCGCTTGTATGTATAGAATCAGCCAGTGTGTGGAGCACTAGTGCCTCCTTTTGACTTTTAGACATACTGCAGTGTACACAATCATTTTCTCCTCCAGTCAATGTTTTTTTCCACTGTAAAAGTGAGAAAGGTATACTCGTACTTATTAAAAAGAAAGTCAGTAATTTGGACTACGCTGTTGCTGGAACAATAATTGTGGTGTTACAGTAATAACAGCCAAAGACAACAAAGAACAGTTTGGGATATTTTGTGAATATCAATGAGGCTGTGTCATCGTTTCACTCTAGAGGAATACCGCCGAGGAGAGATTAAAGCAAATCCGAGGAAGGCTAGGACATGAAATGGTAAACAGACTGAGACGTATATAGTGAATTTCTAACTGAACACTCGAAGCACTTGTTACTACCTCATTCACTCAGTCACATTCATGCACACACTCACACTCTGACAGATGCACTGGAGCCAGTATCGTGCTTCAGTGGGGGACTTCAGTGTGCAAACTGGAGTAGTCAGGGAGTGGACCAGTGACGTTCTGACTGATCCACTCTACCACAGTCCCCCACAAGGAGGCCGGCCACAAATGGAGAGGAGGTCAGTTTTGATCCTTGAATCGTTCTCATTATTACTTACAGAGGATTGTGACAAAAGTAAAGATTCTGATAGTTGTTTCACCAAATTTACAGTTAAAATAAAACAACTTCAGACAGAAAGACAAACCTGGAAACATCCGTAATACATGTGGTCATTTAGATGAAGGAGCCTGTTTTGGGGCGTTATACTTGAAAAACTTTCCAGAGGAGCAATCAGTGATGTCAGCTGGCTCAGGGCTATTATGAGATGATGGTAATAATCATAAAAACTGACCTTTCCGAATGTTGCATATCACAAAGCCATGACTGTACCTTCACAGGTCTGCAGTCTAACGGCAGTTCCTCGAGCCTTCAGAGTGCCTCTCCGGTTAAAGCAGGACAGCAGCTTTGAGCTGCACAACCACACCGCCTCCACCTTTATAGCCTGGATCCTGCTGCATGGTGCAAATTGAAGGAATAGATTTCCAAGACAAAACCTGCACCTCGATTGATCCGACCTTGAAAGAAATAAATACGTTGTCATCAATGATCCTCTTTGTTAATGCTTTTGTTGGCAGAGCAATTCACATCCAAACAGCAAACATCAATCGATGTGCCATTAAGAGACGCTTCTGTCATTAACACAGAAGGTTATCAGTTCCATGTTTTTGATTCGGCATCAAAGTCAATACAGAGAAAAAGTGCAGCAGGACTCACTTGATGCTGGACTTGAGAATTAAAGTTCAACAGCTGATTGGTATGGACATGCACCTGAAATTATGATACAGTCAAACTACTTGAGATCAATAAAGCTGCTTCCCAGACTACTGCACCATCCACCAGGTGCTATTGGGATTCCACTGTTTTGCTGTGGGGAAGCGCCACCCTCTTTATTGGAAAGAAAGGCTACGATTAATATTCTTGCAGAATATCGAGCTGCAACAGGAAGCAGCAGAGTCTTTGAAAGTTATAGCTGCTTCGTACTTGGTGGTAAAAGAAGGGGGGGGCCCAGCTCCCTCTAGAGACCCCGTCACCGATAATTAGCGATCAATCAGGAATTAGTTTAAAAGCTCAAAAAGAACACCGAGAGCACTATTAGATCACAAAGATTCACTGCTCTCCAATAATTGCTTTGGATGTTTAAAAGGGGCCAAGGTCCCTGGGTTTGTTTTATCTCAGTGTCCTATTGCAAACTAGAGGAGGATCAGACACAGAATGAGCATTTATGTGACTGATATTCATAAACATCAGGCCTTTTAATGAGACACGATGAACTGCAAATCTTGATCTAATCTCTCTTGGCTGGAGCTACAAACACACAGTATTTTTCCTCTGGGTTGAAGCTGATGGTTCTACACTGTAAAAAATACATTAAGGTTGTAAATGATAGTAAAACACAGTAACATACTGTGAAGTGAGTAAATGTTAACTTTACTGTTCCACTTCTATTACTGTACAGTATGTTACTATCTCATCCAAAGGATGGAGTTACAAATATTCCTTCTTTGTTACTTTAACTCAGCATTGCTGCTCTTTTTGTCAGATTGAAACATACACAGACTTTCCTTTGTCTTCCAAACCTTCAACAGAGACGTTCACTTTGCGTTTTTGAGCAGATAATTAGCCTGTGTTTGGTTGTCAGCGCCAACAATCTGTGTTTGATTTTTGATCATCTTTAACCCTTTAAGACCTACCATAGAACCAAGTCCGCCAGAGCTTATATTATATTTTTACATGTTGTGGAGCCATTTTGAGGAGCATTTCAAGTTGCTATACATCAACACAACCATTACAGCCTAAATTCTAATAATATGTCTGCATTAAGTGCATAGTAATTACCAGAGGTGTGGACTCGAGTCACATGACTTGGACTCGAGTCAGACTCGAGTCATTAATTTTATGACTTTAGACTTGACTTGAAAAAATGTTCTAAGACTTGTGACTTGACTTGGACTTTTACACCAATGACTTGGGACTTGAATTGGACTTGAACCGGTTTACTTGAAAAGACTTGATATTTTACCCCAAATATAAAATTTAACATGCATATTATATAGAGATTGGAAATGTGACGTCATTCAGGGGTAAACCGCAAAGGATTCTGGGAACTCGTGGCAAGAGGTACTAGCGCACGCAGGCTTTCAATTGAACTCAGTCACACAGCGATAAAAAGAAACACAAAAATGTCAAGAAGCCGTTGTATTATTAACTGCAATAGCCGGTCACATGACAGCCACAGGAAGCCGACGAGTAAAGAGATCGGTTGTTATCGGATTACGTCGTTGAAGAGAAATTGTTCGAGCCATGTTTCCGAAGTAACAAAGAGGCGACTGGATTGCAGCCATTCAAAGACCAAATATAACATCCCAGAACACTCCAGCTCACAGGTTAGTCTGCTCCAAGCATTTACACGAAGGTCAGTCTGCTGTTGTAGTTAATACGTCATTTTCATAACATAATTGGTGATATAGGTTACAAGCAAGTCTGGCGCTGAACAGAAATTGTCGCGCTATGCTCCTTTATTTATTGTGCATAAATAGTGAATTGTCCTGACACAATATTGCGTTTCGCTTCTGTTATTATGGTACATTGACAAAAACATATACGTTTATTCACAGGATAAAACAGGTTTTTTGTATCACTAATTGCCCAGTACGATTACAGCATACAATATTGTTGTCACTGCTACATTTCTGTGATGCTACCAGAAATTATTTCCACTGCTAATTAATTACCATTGAGCTCAAAGGTCCTATTAATAAACGGTTAACGAATGTGTATTTATGAAGACAATTTGTGAGACTGGTAAACTTATGATACGTACGATGGTCTTTCGTTCTACACGGTGCATTTCAAGGTCCTGCACCCATCCGTCGGTAAACTGTACCTGGGCTTGTTGCAGTGACCTGAAGTTACTAAACTTCATGAGTGTATGCACTCACTCCAAGAACCGTATAATTATAAATATGCATATAAATATGCTACGATGAGATAGCTGACTTCATCTAACTAGCAAATGTTGTCCAGGCTACGTTGGTGATACAGTTTTTTTTAATGTGTATGATATTTTTGTCATGCGATTTTAAAGCCGGTCCTACAACCGCATCCAAGAATAACATGCAGCTTATCTCAGAACTGTCGGTGAAAATTATTCTAGGAGCTAGGTTTAATTGAGCTGCATTTTAAAGAGGTGCAATTTCACAATTTGTGTATATTTTCTAAGTTCACTATTTTGTCATGTGTTGAGAAAAACACAGATTTAAAAATTACATGGTCTAATATTTACATTTAGCATAACTGCAACATTCTTTTTTTCATTTGGACTTGAAATTCAAAGTTTCAGACTTGTGACTTGACTCGGACTTTTACACCAGTGACTTGAGACTCGACTCTGACTTGCCTGACATTACTTGAGACTTGACTTGAGACTTGAGGATAAAGACTTGAGACTTACTTGAGACTTGCAAAACAATGACTTGGTCCCACCTCTGGTAATTACATAAATTGCAAGAAAGTGCAATAAACTACAAAAAAATTGAAAATCATTTTTGCTTTTTTAACATATATTTCTAGTTAGAGAAATTTAAGAGGCTTATCCCTCAAAACTGTAAATACAAAAAAGTTGCACAAAATAGTTTCCCACCACATGAAATTTATTTTGAGTGTCTTCATAGTTTTATTTTTTAAACACACCAATTATTATATACTGCAGGAAAAATGAAAATAAATATTATAGTGCAAATTTGCAAAAAAACAGCATATGCATCAAAATAAACTATTTCCAGCAGTGCAATTTGACTTCTAAGCATCCCAGAAACGACACAGAAAGTCATAAAGTCAAACATAACTTTTAAAAACACCAGTATATACTTGTATAGGCCCTGAAGGTAAAAAAAAAACTACATTTCCGCGAAATGATGTCACTTCGGGTTTTGGGCAGATAATGGCGGAGATGTGATAGTTCGCGCTGACGTCTATTCCAACGTAGGAAGTGTTACAAACAGCTGATCGGATCGGCAAAGCCTGTTCTGGAATATTATGTTTTTGTTGCTGCACTAGGGCTGCTCGATTATGGCAAAAATGATAATCACGATTATTTTCACTGAAATTGAGATCGCGATTATTTGACGATATTTATTTAACCCTTTAAGACCTACTATAGAACCAAGTCCGCCAGAGCTTATATTATTTTTTTTACATGTTGTAGTGCCGTTTGTGGGAGCATTTCAATTTGCTATGCAACTGTTATAGCCCATATTTTAATAATATGTATGCATTAAGTCCATAGTAACTACATTAATTGCAAAAAAGTGCAATAAACTACAAAAAAATTGAAAATCGTTTTTGTTTTTTGTTTTTTACATGTATTTCTACTTGGAGAAATTTAAGAGGTTTATCCCTCAAAACTTTAAATACAAAAAAGTTGCAAAAAATAGTTTACAACAACAGGAAATTTATTTTGAGTGTCTTCATAGTTTTATTTTGGAGATACACCAATTTTTATATACTGCAGGAAAAACGAAAAAACAATCCTATGATGCAAATTTGCAAAGAAAACAGCAGGTGCATCAAAATAAACTATTTCCAGCAGTGCAATTCGAGTTCTAAGCATCCCAGCAACTATTCAGAAAAGTCAAACATGACCAATATAGGCTTTTAAGGCCTACAAGTAAAAAACTACAATTTCCGCGAAAATGACGTCACTTCCGGTTTTGGGCAGGAAATGGCGGACATGCGACAGTTCGCGCTGACGTCTGTTTCACTGTGGGAAGTGTTACGAACAGCTGATGGATCGGCAAAGCGTGTTTCTGGAATATTATGTTTTTGTTCCTGCAAGAGCTTTTTATGCAATTTTTGCAAAGCTTTATGTGGAAGGAAACCGTGACCGAGGACAAGCTGATGGCATCAGATGTAAGTACAACTCCTCCGGTTTCATATGCAAAACAAATTATTGCGCTAGCTTACACGGTTCAGGTTCTACAGGGATTTAAAAATAGTTACACAACACGGAGCGTGCTGCTCTGACCGGCTTTAAAGGGTTAACAATGACTTTAAAAAATAATATAAAATAGTGTGCAACACCACTGAAGTTTTTTTACCTCTCTTTTCAACCAGCGGCAGTCACTCTCCTCTCCAAATAACTTCTGCTTAGCTTTCCGAGCTTCCCTCGGGTCCTCTTAATCAGCGGTCTCCAACCTTTTTTGTGCCACGGACGGTTTATGCCCGACAATATTTTCACGGACCGGTGTTCCAGATCTACTGGCGTTTAGATCAACTGGCGTTGGTCGAACAGATGTGTGGCAGTCTTGCGTTTCAGGAGCTGCTACCGACAAACCAGCAAAAAAAATGCCAAATGTGTCATCTGTGACACTTGTGAGGTTGTCTCAAACACACTCCGTCAGTCTTGATGCTGTTGAACAACAAAACAGACACAATTGAAAGGTACAAATGTGCAAGAAACGAAATCAAACGTGGTGCAGATGTGTGTCACAGGTTGATCTGGCTGTAGGCTGTGGCACTTGGCCAGAGGTGGCGCTGGTTGACTCGAGTCCATGTTAGTGCACAAAGTAAACAGCTCGCTTTAGTTGTGAAGCAAAAACGCTGAAACCGGAGAAATAAACCGTGCGAGGGGAACGATGACGACGACAAGAGTCTCCCGATCGTTTACTCTTGCTGTCCTGTGAACAACATCGGCGTGGTGTTAATTGTTTGCTGTTTTCGCGATCGCGTCGCGCATGAGGATATCACCAGGTAAACTCGCCACATTTTAAACATTTTGTTGTTCAACAGCATCAAGACTGACGGAGTGTGTTTGAGACAACCTCACAAGTGTCACAGGTGACACATTTGGCGTTTTTTTTGCTGGTTTGTCGGTAGCAGCTCCTGAAACGCAAGACTGCCACACATCTGTTCGACCAACGCCAGTTGATCTAAACGCCAGTAGATCTGGAACACCGGCTCTTTGACGTGAACGACACAAGCCGTATCCTTATCACGAGCCGTCACGTGGGTTGTATTTTTTTTTCTTTCTCTCACCCTCTCTCTTGCACTTTTTTTCCGCTTCACCCTGCACGCGAGCCTTGTGCTTTACGCTGGGCAGAGTTGTGATGGGATTTCCGGCTCTTTCGGCTCCAAACCGGCTCTTCAGGTTGTTTTGTTGCTTTAATTAATTTATTATTAACAATAATATAAAATTATGCACAAAAGGAATTGCTAATGTAAAAAAAAGTGGTTTTATTTATATATGTTTATATATAAATATATGCGGTGGCCCCTAGAGACAAAACACGTACAAACAAAACCACTTTTTTTTTTTACGTTAGTAATTCCTTTTGTGCATAATTTTATATTATTGTTAAATTAATTAACGCAACAAAACAACCTGAAGAGCCAGTTCGGAGCCGAAAGAGCCGGCTCTTTTTAGTGAGCCGAACCGAAAGAGCCGGATCTCTAAAAAGAGCCGGAAATCCCATCACTATTTCATATGCAAAAAAAATTATTGCGCTAGCTTACGTGGTTGCAGTGCTACCGGGATTTAAAAATAGTTATGCAAAACGGAGCGTGCCGTTCCGACCGGCTTTAAAGGGTTAATATGATTCATGCATTGCTTCTTTGTGTTAGAAATCTTCACTATAATAAAATTGCCTTTGAAACAATACAAATGCACACTTTTATGCAGTGTGTACTTAATCTGCAAAACTGCTCAACATTATGAAAAAAGATTCAGTTTAATTTGCTAAAAAAAGGCAGACACTGCAACATGATGTCGAGATGGGCTCATTTCAGGTTATCTGTCCAGGCTGTAGCCTTTTATGTGCATTTATGTACAGCAGCAAATAACTGTTCCAAAAACAGTGCACAATGTTTTTCACTCAACCCAACAAGAAGCCTTTTGTGGCCAAGACCAAAGTATGTGCAGCCAAATGAAAAAACAAAAACAGATATTTTTTTAAGTTGAACTTATTGAACTACCTTGGATTTGAGTTTTACAGTAACATATAAACACTGTGTACCTCAGCATGTCCGCAGCGGTGTGGTGAAATGCATGCATGGCTGCATGGGATGGGATGCAGCTCACTGGGCTGAGGTTGAGTGAGGCCACAGAGGCAGATCATCTTTTTTGGCTGCAAACTGGAAATACGAGAATATTTCATTACATTCTGCATTCTACTGTACAGGCCTGTTTCAAGTTTATCACGCGACGCTAGAATGGAAACATATTTGTTATCGACAGCTGCCTACGCTTGGGAGGAGAGCAACCTGAGAACACCTGGTGTCTGATGTACTTAAAGCCACACTTTTCTGGCTGAACTGGCGCTAAAAATCTATGGACTCATTCTGGCATTTAGTCATGGAAATGAAAAGTTTGTTTTATGGCTCACTCTTGTGGAGAAATGGCAGACGTGCAGTTGTGAAACATTCCCAGAATGGTTCAATGGGCATCATCATCTGTGCCTCACGCCAACTCTACAGAGCAGTTTAGCATTTTTCTGGTTTTGAGACCCACAGCCTGACACAGATGAATTAATAATAATAATAATAATAATAATAATAATAATGGATTGGATTTATATAGCGCTTTTCTAGGCACCCAAAGCGCTTTACAATACCACTATTCATTCACTCTCACATTCATACACTGGTGGAGGCAGCTACAGTTGTAGCCACAGCTGCCCTGGGGCAGACTTAAACTAATTAAAACGCTTTTAAGCACTGTGTGACACGGGTAACCATGAATATCAAACTATTAATGAAAGATGGTGTATTAGCTGTTGGATGTTGTCAGAAAAGAGACAGGAATTCTGGAGTAAGTCGGATGAAGTAGCAGAGAGTGGTGATGGAAGCAGACTTCAGTGGACATGGAAGTGAAGGGAACAGAGGTGATAAGGTGGTGTTGGATAGGTGGGATGGAACAGAGGCAGCAGGAGAGGGAGGAACGTTGGCTTACATAAGAGGGGAGGAGGGTGGACACAGGTGGACTACAGCTTATGCAGAAGATGCAATCTGAAAGAGACAGGAGAATCCAAGGTGGTGTCAGGAGAATGCAACAAGGCAGCATCAGATGGTGGTCTGTAGGATGAAAGAAAGGTCAGTCAGGGAGATGACGAAAAAATACAGGAGTACTGAGAAGTGTACAGCATGGAGAAGTCGCAGAGGAAAAGGCTTATAGCGAGTTACCGGTGAGACTGGACACTGAGCAACAAGAAAAGGACCAGAGAAGGAATATTCAGCAAATTAAGGTAATCAAGGACAAAAATGAAAACGTAGTGACAAATAAAGGGAGTGTGTTGAGAAAACAGCTGGAGCACATGAAGCTCATGAATGTAGAAAATGAGACAGAGACAAAGAAAGTCAGGAAGTGTCGAGGATTAGTGAGGAGGAAGTGGCGGCAGCTATGAATGGACTTTCAAGATCATCTTAGCTTATGAAAATATTGCGTCCCAGCAGTACTAGCTAGCTACCGTTTTTAGCTAGTGGGAGATCATTTCATCACTCATCTATGTGACTGCAGATTACTTAAGAAGTCACTTACATGAGTAACAAAACATTCTTCCCTTGGGAAAAGGTCCACAGGAACTTAACTTTTGGGAATATCCTTCCCTGAAAAGAATTTATTCAAAAAATTCAACATTCTTTAGATTTTTTCTTTCAGTTAGAGTTTCTCTTGCTTTACTTCCAGCCTTGGCGAGCTATCTGTCAATCATCAGGCAAAGATTATTGAGCCACGTGTTGTTTTTGGAAGTTTAAGACCAAAGCTGAGCTCAAGCAGTGAATTCACTTTAGATTGGAATTTATAAGATGAAAAAAAGATACCAGTTGAGCTGGATGAGGATGTACTTTGATGTCTGCTGAACGTGTAATTAAACAAGCTTAAACCTTAAAATTCAGTACGACTAGTGATTTGTTGATCTCTACATGTACAACACAATGCAAAATGAAAAAAAAACCCCATTCATTTAGGTGAATAACTTAACTCTTCTTAAATATAACTAATGAAACGGCTTACACGGCGGTCTCTTCCTGTTTCAGAGTCTGTTCGTAACAGCGTGAACTGCAGCTTCTTGAGTTCATGACCTGGGTTGTGTTGGTTCACTTTTAACAGTATAGCTGTCAACCTACAGACGGCTCCTAACTTTAACCTGCTGTGCTCTTGCTGTTACTCTGAAAGTCGCAAACGTAGAAATTGTTTGTCTTTGTGCCAGCTGAGCATCCGTTTGGACCAGACAGTGGCTGAGCTGAAAAAGCAGTTCACGACAGTGGTGTAAATCACCTCATTAATATTTTGTAAATTGTTTTGTAAAGTTATGAGTGACTATTATATTGTTGGAGCGGGTGCTTTTATTTTGAAAGTCACAGAGCGACAAGGTGCCGTAAATCAAGTGGCGTAAACCATAAAGCAGAAGCGCGAGTTTTAATGCACAGAGAGGTGTGCTCTATGGTTAATGGACAGGAATGGGGAAAAGAACGGCTATTAAGGTGCAACACTGAGTCGAAAGCAGTTTCTTAGCACCTGGTTGATGAGGGAACAAGGTTTGTAACAAAGTTTGTCCTGTAGATATATATTCTGTTGTTTTACGGCGCATGTAGCTGCTGACCGCTACTAAGCATAAAGGCTAAGTTTTCACCCACTAGAGGGTGCTAACGTACCTCATCATGTTTAGGCAGCGATGCAACGATTTCCCTGTTATATGCAATAATTTACAAGTTTTAGTGTTATTTGTTATGCAAGGTAAAGAGAATTAATTTGTGATTAATGAATAAGTCAAAAGGTTAAAGGTAACACACTGTTTGATTTACTAATAGTCTTTTATTCTGTGTGTTGTAGCTCTTACGGTGTGTTCACATACACGGCTGTTTAATAAAAGGATTGTGAACCATCAGTTTGAGAGACCATCTTTTCAACCGGGGATGCTACAAGTGGTCCAGCTGTCTACCAACAGCATGAGGCTCTACTACATCTAAAAAAAGAAGCACTTTAAGCACTGTGTGACACGGGTAACCATGAATATCAAACTATTAATGAAAGATGGTGTATTAGCTGTTGGATGTGTACAGCATAGAGAAGTCGCAGAGGAAAAGGCTTATAGCGAGTTACCGGTGAGACTGGACACTGAGCAACAAGAAGAACAAGAATTTCAGGAGGTTTGACAGCCTCCTGAAATTCTCTGCTAACACAGAGGAGATTCTCGGGAGGTGCCACCAACGGCTATACCTCCTTAGGAAACAGCTCCTTTGGAGTCAGCACACCCATCATGATGACTTTTTAACTATGTATTCCTGGAAAGCATCATGACCGTCTCCATTACCTGCTGGTTCCACTCCCTCAGCCTTCAGAACAGGAGCAGACTGCAGGACACTGCATGAGTGTGCTCAAAAATCATTGGCCTGCCTGTCAGAACTCTTGCACAGGTTTTCAGCCAACAGGTCCTTAGACAGGCAGCCAAAATTATCAATGACCCCTCTCGTATTCTTCGTCCCGCATTTCCTTATTTTTAACGTCATGCTGCTCTGTATCTTAATTGCCCCTTGGGGATAAATAAAGTCTCTCTGATTCTGATTCTGTAGTCAGGAGCGGCCATCTACCAGGTCCTGTTGGGGTTGAGGGTAAAAAGAAGAGGAAAAAAAGGAGAGCATAGATGAACATGCACGGGGTTCTTCCTTATCAAAACCTGACAACTAGATTTCCTGCAATACATGACCTCTGAAGGTTCAGCTGCAGATATAGCTGTTCTAGTATCAGCTAATGTAGAACACTCCTTTGTAATTGACATCATGCAGAGGCAAGGGTAGGAAACACTGTCAGGCACAAAAGCTTAGGCTACAGCAGTCTGAGCTTGAGCTTCTGGCTCAAAGGATCCATTTGTTTATGCTCTGATCACACCATTTAAAACTGTGACCAGGTTAAATATGCATATCCATCACTAATGGTAGATATATAAATGGGGAAATGCACAATAGGACCATTTTAAAACTAACATGAAGTATCATGTTTAAATAGAGTGACATAATGTTATATGTATATTGTGTAATATGATGGAGGGTTATTTGTGTGGTATTATATTGCATCTGTTATACTGTATATATAATGTCTTGTAAGTAAGGTAGGCTCAGGTTGTCTGTCTTAAGTGGGCATGAGTAGCTACTACAGAGCCAGACTGTAGAGGTCTGGTGAGCTGGCTTAATTTTAACGTTACATCCCCGATCCCAACTCAGTTGACTCCACTTGATGGCATTTATCACACAGCTTCCTCAATAAATAAAAATAGTGCACAGTGTCCAACTTTCATCACATATGCAGTTTCACACCCCATCCCTATAAAGACTTTTTGGTGTGCAAGCTTGAAACATGACATCTATGTGTGTTTGTGTGTGTGCTGGTGCGCGCACGTGCACTGTCAGGTCTAAACCAGTGGGAAGATGTAGACAAGCTGAACTTCTTCCCCAGGTTGGAGGAGGTGCGCCTGCAGGGCATTCCCTTACTGCAGGCCTACACCAATGCAGAGCGACGCAGCCTCATGATAGCGCAGTAAGTCTGTGACATTAGAGAGAAATGACATCCTACACAGCAAGTAGAGGACATTGATGAGAGCTTGAATAATCCACAGATCTGAGCTGTACTCTGACCTGCAGAAGGTCAATAAACAGATACCTGCACAATATGTCATCTCTCCTCTTCAGGCTTCCCTCAGTATCACTGCTAAACGGCAGTGCTGTGACTGACAGTGAGAGAGGACGCAGAGAGGTTCTTCATCCGTTACTACTTAGACTACCCTGAAGAGGAGCTGCCTTATAGGTACACCCACACCCTTGTTTACACTGTATGAGCAGTGGTATGAGTGTTGGTTTATGTGTGCTACAGTAAGTGCTGTTAAAACAGACGACACACCCTGCTCTCCTCCTCGATACCATTCCCTCGTAAACAAGTATGGCAAGCTTGAACCACTTGCTGAGATTGACCTCCGACCTCGCTGCCGTGCCCAGGTGGAGGTTCACTGTGAGGAAAAAGTAGAACAGGTCAGTGTGGCATTTAATAATCTGCTGTTCTGGAGAATCCTCGAATGAAAAATACCTTTTGGAAATTATAAAATCTTATAAAATGTAACCGTTGCTTTCTTTTCCTTCTCTACTACTCATACCACTGTGAATCACTTTAGTAAATGACTTATGCCTTTGTACTTTGCCCTTAGTGCCTAAGCACTTGACATTTAGAAGTAGATGAAATCTCTTAACACAGAGTTTACAAAACTCGGTGTTAAAAGTACTAGTACTCTAGTACTATAAAACAATTTTAATAGTTCAATCAGCACCAGTTTAACATTTTAAAATACCTTTGCTGTGAAGGACCCTGGAGATGATTTATTTTGCTTGGGTATACTTTATCAATGATGTAATCAGTGCACATGTTTGTTCAAGCCCACAAAAACTCAAAACAACAAAACCTTCAAAAAATACAGTTTTACATTTATTTGCAAATCCTAAATTTTCAAAAGATCGCACATATATTAGACACAATCGTAGTGAAATTTATATAAAAATATGCATTTTTGTCCCAAACACTGACATTTCAGTCATAGTTTACAGGTGCTTGAATCAGTATTTTTATATTACCAATAAACCCCACAGCTGCATGTAATGTAGAGGGAGTTGCTGATAGTGTTAGGGTCCCTGGGTCGTTGACCCAGTGTTTTGTGTTTTTGGTTTATTTTGTTATTTCATTATATTCTAGCTTTGCTTTATGGGTTTTAGGATTATTCTTAGTTTAGGGTCTCTGGGTGGGTTTGGTTAGAGTTTTAGTGTTCTGCTTTTCTGTCTGTGTTCCATAGTTGCTGTATCCCCACGTCCAGTCAGTGTCTGCCCTGGTCCCACGTCTCTGTTCCCTTTGTTATAATGCCTGCTTGTGAGTCTGTGTTTCCTGTTTTACTTTGAAAGTCCATGTCTGATGTTAATGTGTCTGGTTTTGCTTCCCCTTGTCTCGTCAGGCCTGATTTGCCCCAGCTGTGTTTCCCTCCTGTTACCCATTCCCTGATTGCTCCCTCTGTGTATTTAAGCCCTGTGTTTCTGTGTCGGGATCTATTCTCATTTATGCTGTGTGGTCCATCTGCCTGTTCATGTAAGTTTATTTGGATTTTTGTTACGTTTGCCACGTTTTGCCATCCAGCAATAAAAGCTGAGTTTTGAGTTACTTTCCGCCTCCGAGTGTCTGCACTTTGGGTCCTTCTACTTCCACTCCTGCCTGCACACAGCTGCTCCATGACAGAAGATCACGACCAGAACATGGACCCCGCAGACTCTTCAGCTTTTGAATTCAACGCTGAGATGGAGCGGATGATTAAGCTCCTGGACCGCATTGCTCAGGCCAACGATTTGAGGACCATGGCAGTTGGGCTAAGCGCTGTAGATGCCATCATTCGGAGCAACCCTCGGCTTACTCAGCTTTCTACGGACGCTGTGCTGGGCAGCTCCATAGCTGCCTGGAGGGAGCAGGCGAGCAGTGGTCCAGCTGTCTACCAACAGCATGAGGCTCTACAACATCGACAAGGGCAGTGCCTTCGGTCCAGAGGAAATGAAGTACAACACGCGAGCTCTCCAATCCTACAGCATCCAAGACGGTGACGAAATACCGGTGGTGCCCAAAACCAAGTGAACAGCTGATGACCTGCTGGCTGACGAGAGTGAATTGAAAAAATAATATTTTTCTGATTGGTTAACTGATACAGCAAAATAATAGGAAACTAGAACAGCAGCAGTGGCCCACTGAGAGAGGGCATACACAGAAATTATGAAAGCAATATGAGCACCATCAAGGAGACTAGACTAGTGGACTACAGATGGCTGCTGAGTGCCTCTGAAATATAAGTGAGCACTGGGAATGCAGCGGATCCTGTCTTTATTTAATTGAGCTTTCTCTGAGGGGGAACCACTAGAGCGAGCGCACAAACGTGTCACTCTTGAGAACGGGCTGAGAAGAGCATCTCGCAGTCAGCTAGCAGTTTCAGCGGAGTAGTGATGGGTCGTTTGCGAACGAAACGGCTCTTAGAGCCGGCTCCTTATCGCGAGCCATGGGGTTTGTTTGTTTGTGTTTTTCTCTCTCTCTCTCTCTCTCTCTCTCTCTCTCTCTCTCTCTCTCTCTCTCTCTCTCTCTCTCTCTCTCTCTCTCTCTCTCCCCCGCTCTGTTCCTGAGCTACTGAGAGAGAGAGCCAGGGACAACAACATCACATTAGAAAGGTATAGTAATCATCTACAACTATTTTCAGTTGCAGATGATAAAGGATTCAGAAAGTTTATTCATGCAGGTCCATATGACAGAGGATGTGCATGTTCTTTTTGTTTTCATATTTTAATTTATATTTAATTGTGTTGTGGTTTGCAGTGTTTTGTGTTGTTTCACTTTAAATTTGTTTAAAAGGAAAAAGCTGAAAATTTAAATAGTTAAAAGTTGAACTGTGAATAGTTGGTTTTTGTATTATATGATTTATTTATTACATTTTATGTGGAGTGAATAAATAAAAGTATATTTACGGTGGCCCCTACAGACAAAACACGTACAAACACAACAGCAGTGCTCCAGGATGCTAGGGGGCAGTGTTGAGCTTTTGTTACCTCGTGGCTACACAAGCCAGCAAGTACCAATGACCGGATTTGGTGTGTGGTAGTAACAGGTAAATGAACTTTTTTTTAAAATTATTTGAATATATATGAGTGCCTGTGTATAAATACACAAACAATACACACATGCTTTCAATTGTGTAATTTAAGTGATCTAGTAGCTCTGCTTTGGAAGTTCAGTTCATGCTAGAAATGTGTTTTGGAGTTTGTACGTGTTTTGTCTCTAGGGGCCACCGCATATATTTATATATAAACATATATAAATAAAACCACTTTTTTTTTTTACGTTAGTAATTCCTTTTGTGCATAATTTTATATTATTGTTAATAATAAATAAATTAAAGCAACAAAACAACCTGAAGAGCCGGTTCGGAGCCGAAAGAGTCGGTTCTCTAAAAAGAGCCGGAAATCCCATCACTACAGCGGAGGGGAGGGCCGCTGCTGGACCAGCAAAGCTTCACTGCAGCTCTGTCTCTTAGCGCACGGCATGTACTATAGCACCTGCGTAGGCAAGTCTCCAACATCACTCGCTTGCCCACTTGTCGCAAAAGTTACACTGATTGGTAGTCAGACAGTACCACCAAGTGGAAAAGAACTGCTCTCATCACACACTGAGGCACAACACGAGGAAGAGCAGAGGAAGGCTCGCACCAAAAGCGCTAGTGATGGGATTTCCGGCTCTTCCTGACCTTGTACTTTCTCCTCACGTTCCCTCTTTGGACTGACAATCATACACAAATAGATTGTATTCAATTAGATGAAAAATTACATTAATATGAAAAAAATACTATTAAGATCACTAATGAAAAAGTCCTCTCAGTGTACTTTCAACCAAAAGGCAAATAACCAAACCACATGAACATCTAATAAAGGATATAAATATTGAAACACTGATCCAACATTATCCTTTATTGATGGATCATTTGATTTTACACTTTTACCTGAATGTGGCTGCTTTTTTTTAAAAAAAAAAAACACACTTCCTCATATCCATTATGAACCTGGCTGCCTCTCATATAGTGCTACATAGGGGGTATGCTGAAAATAGAGGGTGATAAACTGGGAAGGTGAAAACTAGTGAGTGAGTGACAAGGAAAAGGCAGTTTTCATACCACTGTAGCTATAGTGGAGCAGACTAACAGCACTAATGTTTCTATTGTTCTCTGTTTCATATTGTGTTGAGTGAGCATGCCGTCAGCCTGACCAATAAGAGCCAAGAGTTGCAGTGATAGGCAGGCTGAACCAGCAAATAGCCAGAAACAACTGGCCAGTGCAGCACCGCCTCAGGTACCACGTACAGATTTTAACTGGCTTCTGACTTTGTGTGGTGTGGAGTATGCTAGATTTTATATAAATATGGATGAGATCAGCTGGGGATGAACAAAATCTCCTTCAGCAACTATTAAATAGCCAGAAGGGGCCAGACAGTCAATATATTAATTCAGCGTTCCTACAGAACAGACCGTAAAGCATTCCCAACACCAAAAGTCAAAACAATTATTTTAGCAGCTGATTTCTGTACCTTAAAAAACCCCAAACAAACATTTATTATAGCTCTATTATGTAGGAAATGTAGGAGACGCGGACACAAATACACAGAGGGTTACTGAGGGAAGTGGGAGCACACGGGGAACACAGGTGACACTGATAATCATAACGAGACACGGCAGGAGTAACACAACACTGACGGGAGACTATCAAAGTAAAACAGGAAGCACACAGAGACGCAGACATAGCGGGCTGGGAAAACATGGAATAAAACACAAGGAGGAGAAACGAGGCATGGGGACTGGCAGATACACAGAGGGGACACACAGGGGGTGAAGTCACGAGGGGAAATCAAATAAGCAACATCTTAACAGAACAACCGAGGGACCCTAAAACTGACGTCAAACAACAACAATACAAGACACCAAAAACCAGGTAGAAGTCCCGGGACATGCAGCTGGTTACATATGGTTAAAATGATTCAAATGCAGTAAGTGTGCACGTTTCTCATATCAATATAGTCCATAACTGGATTACTGTCTGTAGCCCACATGATTAAACACTTTAGTTACACAAAACATGTGAGTTTAGATTGTATCTACTGTATAGCCTGTATAGTAAATTAATATGTAGCCCAATAAGTATAAAATCCAGAAAGCTACACAACATGGGCGGTTCATTTACAAACACAGGTCTAACTTGAGTTTCACACAGTTTTTATTAGAAAACAATCAAATTGTTAAATGCTTAAAGTACACAAAATGTCAGAAATCTGCACCGTCATGAACACAAATTTAAAGCTAATTTTTCGTGATTTGTTGATTAACCCTCCGAGGTCTAAATCCCACGTTGTGCACATCAACATCACACATTTGTACAAATAAAGTTTATAACAAAGACATGTTCAATATTAAGCTCTGGAAACAGCTTGTTGTTTTGTTGCCATAGCGATGCCTCCAGGGAAAAATTAGGGAGCAGAGCAAGAATGAGAGCATATTAGTGGATATATGCTTTGATAACTTTGCCTAACAACCATAAAGAAATGTTTTATATTTTGTGTGTTATTGAGCTTTAATCCTGCATGAAGGCCGAGATGAATCTCTTAGAGTAGAACTTTACAGGAACTATCAGAATAAATAAAAATAATAACACTTTGACTGCTTTAGTCTTTTAGATTCACTTCTGTCTGTTTTGTTTTGTCTCCATTTAAAAGATATCAAACTCTGAGCAAATGTACCGTATTTTCACGACCATAAGGCGCACTGTGCTAAAAGGCGCAGTCTCAGTTATGTGTGCCATTACTGTATTTAACACACACATAAGGAGCACTGGACCATAGGGCGCATACAAGTACCGTATGCGTATTTAAAAATAAAGCGGGAGCAACCCTGAATTCGGTACCTTACTCACATTTTTATTGCCGGTAATCGTCATCATCAACAACACACAAGCATACAAGTGTGCGTATTTAAAAATAAAGCAGGAGCAAAACAAAGTTTGGTACTCACATTTTTATCATCAATCAAACCCATCGAAGTCCTCATCCTCTGTGTCTGAATTGAACAGCTGCGCTAAATCTCCATCAAACATGCCAAGTTCACTTTCTTCACTGTCAGAGTCACTTTCCGTGCCGTGCGGCTCCTCGGAAACGATGCCGGCTTTTGCGAAAGCTCGAACAACAGTGCCAGCAGACATGTTAGCCCAAGCATCTACAATCCATTGGCAAATTGTGGCGTAACTCGCCCGGCGCTGCCTTCCACTCTTAGTGAAACTGTGGTCTCCACCGGTCATCCATCGCTCCCAGGCCGCTCGCAGCCTTACTTTGAACGGGCGGTTCACACCGATGTCCAGCGGTTGGAGTTCCTTTGTCAGGCCTCCCGGAATGACAGCAAGCTCACAGTTCATTTGTTTCACTAGTTTTTTCACATCGGCTGTGAGATGGGCACGCATAGAGTCACAGATCAACAGCGATGGTGATGCGTGGAAAAAACCACCTGGTCTCCTTACATACACCTCCCTCAGCCACTCTTTCATCATTTCCTCATCCATCCAGTCCTTTTCATTTGCCTTAATGATGATTTCTGCTGGAAACTTCTCTTTAGGCAAAGTCTTTCTCTTAAAAATCACCATAGGCGGCAGTTTCTGTCCATTAGCATGGCAGCCAAGCACAACAGTGAAAGAAGACTTTTCATACCCCGTTGTGGTTATCGCTACCGTGCTGGTCCCCTTCTTCTCCACAGTGTGACTCACCGGGATGTCAAAAGTGAGCGGGACCTCGTCCATGTTTGTGATGTGGCTGGGCTGGATGTGTTTGTCGCCGATGTGTTTGCTGCAGTAGGAGCGGAAGATGGCCAGCTTTTCCTTATAATCCGCTGGAAGTTGCTGCGCTACCGTAGTCCTGGTCCGGATGGAAAAATGGCACCGTTTCATAAAACGAAAGCACCAAGACGGACCTCCTTGGAAATGTTCAATGTTCATCTCTTCAGCTAGTGAAACTGCTTTTAGCCGAATGGTGACCGTCGAAACGCTTCTCCCGCTCGTTCTTTGCTCGATGATCCACCGCTCGAGTCTTTCCTCCAACTCGGGCCACCTCGCCTTATGTCCGCGGAAACTCAGCTGCGTTTTCTTGACCTGCCGGAGCTTGTTTTCCAGCTTCCTCCATTTGCGAACCATCGATTCGTTAATCTTAAATTCTCTCGCCGCTGCTCGATTTCCATGTTCCTCCGCGTAGCTGATGGCCTTCAGTTTAAACTGTGCTTCATAAGCGTGTCTCTTTGCCATTTTCAGGGTCGTTAAAACAACGATGTTCTGCATAATGCACATACCTGTTCTTTTATACAGGTATGTGCGATTGTCCCGGTATATATGATCAACGCCCACACTTCACCCTTTAACGTTCTCATGGTGTTCTCTACTACGTCCTCCTTACAACACATAGGGCGCACCGCGCTATAGGGTGCGCCGCACTTTTTGAAGAAAATCTAAGACTTTTAAGTGCGCCTTATGGTCGTGAAAATACGGTAAAAAGAATCTCTGCACATTCCACAGTCTTTGCTGCTAAAGTGACATCACAGCATTTAAGCATGTTTTGAATGAAAACATCAGCATATGAACACAAAACTGAAGAGACACTGCAACCGTATGAAAGCAGACCACTATTTAGTGACATTTCGACGTTTCCCTGAGGATTAACTGCTCTGTAATTTACCAAGAACTAAAGTAAGCTCAAATTTCACTTTATAAACTTAAGAGCATTTACTTAAATATATAAAGCCTGATTTTCCTGCCTGCCAGGACAGTATTTATGTACTTTACATTGTGCAAGACTAGACTATATTTTCCATCATAGAGAGGATGATGTGGATCTATTATTCAGGAAAACAAATGTACATAAATGAGAAAATGTTCTTAATCATATCTCAGAGTGACAGAAGCTCTTTTTAACACGATTATTTCTGAGACTATTTTGTTCATTTAGGAAAATAGAGAAGACTTAAGTTTTGTTCTCAAACTATTAGAATTTCTGAGAACCTGAGGCTGCGTCCACATTTCTGAAAGCGCAGCTTTGTCTCTGCATTTGGGCCTTTCTTCCACACCTAAACAGCAGATTGAGTCACTGAAAGGTGAGATTTTTAAAAACGACGTTTTTGTGTTTAGGTGTGGACGAGGAAAACGGACATTTACTCAGGTAATGTCAAAAGTGTGCGCCGCTGTGGCCACGTTAGTGTTTACATGAGATCAGTTTCTACAATGGCAGCTGTAGACAACATACTGTGTCTGTTCATCTTAGTATCTGCAGTTTTGACACACTTACATATACACACACAGTTACTGTGCCTCCATTTAGAAACACAGAGGCATCAGACGTGGCTTCTACATTCAACACAGACGCTCTCCCAACCCAAATCCTGACGTCGGTTTGGAATAAATGTCATTTAAAAAAATGACATTTATGTATGCTGTATGCATTTTGTCCATTCCAAAGTTGTGAGTCTGTTCCAGCCAAAAAGCTGTCTTTAGTTATTAACATTTGAAACGATGAAGGCACGTGAAAGTAACACAAAATTAACTGCTTTTCCAGAAAAAGACAAAAACTTCTCAGAAGTACGTAAGGTTTGAATGTGTGTGAATGTGTGTGTGAATGGGTGGATGACAGGTTGTGTAAAGCGCTTTGGGGTCCTTAGGGACTAGAAAAGCGCTATACAAATACAGGCCATTTACCATTTACCATTTTTATGAGGTTTTCCCACCCAGGCTTCTAGACTCCTGATTGGCCAACATTAAGTTAAGATTTGGCGTGTTCTTGACAGCGTTTCACTTTGTTTTTAGCGTTTAGATGTGGAAGGAGATATTTTTTCAAAACTGCACATGTGGACTGGATTTATTTTTCTTTTTTAAACGAAAAAGGAAAACGTGCGTTTTCAAACATAGGCGTGTACGTTCGGACGCAGCCTGAAGTCATCACAAAAAAAGCAAATTCTCTGAACATTCTTAGTTGAGGTTTACTGATCATTGTTGTTTTGTGTTCCTTGTAGTCAAAATGAGTGCAAGTGGAGACGGACCACAAAATAACCAAAACGGTAAGCACATGTGCTCAGTCTTGAAATTGATGAAAAACTGATTTTCAGCAGATAGTTATGGATGTTAATTAAAAGATTTAATGATCTTGCAGGCCAACAGGTTAACCCACAAAGGTTTGCAAATGGAAATCAGCAACCTGCTAATGAACCAGTTAATGGAGGCTTCGTGAGCCTGTATCTCGCTCTCCGTGATATTCGTTGGTTTCTGCATGAGCTAATAGCTTCAGTACTGGAACAATATGATGACCTCTACGGTAGCGATGACGATGACAATGACAACAATGTCAACGCTCAAAATATTAATGTGAGGGACAATAATGCCAATGCTGACAACAATGAACAGCACCAGGATCATAATGCTGTGGTTGTTGTTGTTGGCATTGAAAATGAGGAGGCATTTGAAGACCGTGTGGATGTTCACCAGTACATCCCAGAAGAGGACCCTCAGCCAGGTGTTTCCAGGAGGAGGTCTAGAGAGATGGATGAGGAAGATGTGGAACCAAACAAAAGAATCAGATGGAGCGATGATGACTCTGACTTCTTCTCTGCTTCTGACACTGATAGCGAGGGCTGTCCTCATGCTGGTAATATTGCCGATGAGGACATCAATCAGCAGGTAACAGAAGAAGCACCGCAGCCTGGTGGATCCACGAAAAGGTCCAGAGAGGAAGATGTAGACGAAGAAGAGCGTAGTAGCAAAAAATCCAGGCTTGCAAACTCTGATTCGGGGACCAGCTCAGCTGTGTGCGATCACTCTGAGAGCAGCAGTGATGAACTTTTTGAAGATGCACACGAAGAGCTTGACAACCATGAAGCTGGAGGCTCGAGGAAGCGTTCCCGAGAGGACTTTGAGGAAGAAGAGGAATACTTGCCTGTTTGCAAACTTCGGAGGTGTTCAAATGAGTCCAGCAGCAGCAGTGATGAAGACTAACACTATTTCGACGGGTTTCTTCAGTATCCTTTTAGTAGGCTGATGGCCTACTCAGGTGACCCTGAATCCTCCATGCTGCAATAAGCTGGGCATACACTGTGCGATTTCTTTCAGTCGCGTTATTCAGCTCCTGCTCAAACTGTACGATTGACTCGCAGGGGTGAGAAGTTTGTGCCTCCATTGCTTGTGTCCCGATCACACGCCGCACCGCCGTTCTACTCCGTCTCTTCGCTCTCATTTCTGCGTTTGCGCGTGCGCGGTGTGAGACGCTGTGGTGACACCCTCAGGACGACCCACAGGATTTCAAGCAGGTTTGATTTTCTTACGATTTCTTACGACCAGCTCCTGATTGGTGATCGGGAGCTGGTCGTGAGGTTTTAATCGCTTCTCGTTACCCCGTTACCCTCGTTATGTAGACGATGCACGACACACGATCAAGGCCAAACTCGGGACGACCTCCAAAACGGTCGCACGACTGAAAAATCGGCTCGAAATGGGCCAAAAATCGCACAGTGTATGCCCAGCATTAGGCTGCCGGGGGATTCCCATGATGCACTGGGTGCTTCTTCTTCACCCACTATGTTTAATAGACCTCTCTGCACTGAATGGTACTTGTTATTAACCTCTGTCTCTCTTCCACAGCATGTCTTTATCCTGTTTTCCTTGCCCCTCCCCAACCGGTCGCAGCAGATGGCCGCCCCTCCCTGAGCCTGGTTCTGCCGGAGGTTTCTTCCTGTTAAAAGGGAGTTTTTCCTTCCCACTGTCGCCAAAGTGCTTGCTCATAGGGGGTCATATGATTGTTGGGGTTTTCTTTGTAAGTATATCTTACAATATAAAGCGCCTTCAGGTGACTGTTGCTGTCATTTGGCGCTCTTTAAATAAAATTGAATTAAAAATTGAATAGATGTCACTGTGATGATTTCTTGCCTCCATAGAAAGCTTAGACCCAAATGCAGATTCAATGCACATGGTTAAACTATTTATGAGACTTTGTTTAAAGAGAGGGAATGGAGAACGTGGCTCGAGCTAGGAGTGTCAGCAGAGAGCAGGAACCAGAGGAAAAGCTATCGAGAGACTGAACACCTGGCTCCTGATGGGAACAATCCAACGGGAATTCTGCAACAGAGGGAGAAGTTGTTGCTGGATGGGTAAGGGAGTTTGAGGGTAGGATGAGTATGTTGGCAGAGGAGACCTAAACACAGGGAAAACAAGGTTAAACACAGGGAAGGAGCACGCCAGAACTGGAGCAGAGGGGAAGCCTAGTTACCACTGGAGATGGCAGAACAAACTGGCGAGGAGTAGCAGGCAGCGCTGGTTTAAGAAGCCCTCCTGCTGATTGTTTGCAGATGAGGCTCAGGTGAGATGCTGGAAACTCCACCTCTGAAGTGTGGACACAGTATCCCCATTCCAAGTGGAAAAGCCCCTCAGACACTTCCATGGTGCATGACAAGAAGGATGAGGAAGCATTCATGGTCCATCCATCCGTCCGTCAGCGTAATGCCTAAAAGTTTATTCAGATGTAAATATATTACATTTTTAAATAAAGATCGTCAGTGTTTTTAATGACGCTGCATTTCATTCATGTGTCTCTATTGGACAGTGTTGTAGAAGTCACAGAAGACAGGAATCAGTTCCAGCTTGGCCTGACGTTTGATCACTAGTGATGTGTGATACCACTGATTTCCTTTCCGATCCGATACCAAGTAAAATTCAGGGTGGTATCGACGATACTGATCCGATACTGTGTACAAAAACTTTACTCTTTTATTGTATCTCAAATTATAGCGTCATAATCATTACAGGACATCAGATTACTTGTTCTTATCACGTAATAATGCAGAGTTCATCATATAGAAATACAAACCTGAAGTTGTGCACTATGTGAACACCTTGCCTGCCTGCAGCACTAAAGGACTCCGTGAGAGACGTCTGTCTCGCCCTAGCAGCACCCGTCCTTCTCCTCCTCTTCAGTTCGCCTCAACATAAGCTCGTCATATTCTGTGATACTATTTACTTTGACGTGTTTGACAAGGTTAGTGGTGTTGCCACAACACCTCATTTTCTTGCCACATGTATCGCAAACCACGTCTCGGCTGTTTGTGGATGTAAAATACGTGCGCACGTGACTCCAGTTACGCTCAGCCATTGTTGTGAGTGCGCACGCCACAGGCTGCCACACATTTATACAGCCGTATTTCACACATGACTATAAAAGGCGGAAGAGGGAGTAGTTCTTTCCAATGTAGACAATCTGAATGATAGTTTCTTTCCACTGTGTTCCTGTTAATGAAAAACTACAATTTCACCCAAAATGATTAAAATATCGATATTTTAATGTGGAAACCTTCTGTTTCCACATCTGGACTTTCTGTTGCTGCCCACGCAGGTGAAACTTTCTTTGAAGTGGCTCATTGAAGTTGTAATTGATAATCAATTCCCACACAATGTGAGAATCCAATCAATTTGTTTATCAGGGGAAAGGTGTGATTTTTTTAGGACACTGGAGCCTAACATTAACCGGTTTAATCTTAGCTTATTTGGGTTATATTATAACCCGAGGGAAGCCCGGAAAGCTAAGCAGAAGTTATTTGGAGAGGAGAGTGACTGATACATTAGATGGTGGAAAACATTAAAAGGTGGAAAAACTGCTTTCATTGTTCACATGCACACATGCTGACTGAGGAAATGGGAATGCTTATAAATGGTCTCCAGACTGCCACTCTGAGACCTCTGCAGAAATGCATTTCACAAGTGTTTAGAAAAATATTGCCTCAGTTGTAATAGGAAAACACAGAAACACACAGAAACACAAAGAAGTACCTCAAATTGCATTACAGTGGTATTTCACCAAAGACTTTTTCTTGGAACTCAGTTTCTAAACACCTGAAACCTTTGCTGTGACATTCACATGGGAACACTTTAGTCTTAGTTCACAACTCAAATATAATCTGTTGTAAAACAACAATAGCTTTTAAGCCATTGTCCGTGAATCAAACCTTTATATAATGTCCATAACCCACACATTTGATTCCAACATACTGTTCATCTCTGATCTGAAGTCAGGATAGCTGTCATAATTTATCGACAGCTCCAGTACACACCCACATGTGTGTGCCACAGGTCGTCTCTGGAAACCTTTAAGTTCGTTAAACCCAATGATGTCCACTCTCTCCACTGGCGTGCCACTGATGATGAGGGGCTTGTAATTCCTCGCCTGCTTTGTAGTGAAGTCCACGATCAGCTCCTTAGTCTTGCTGATGTTTAGGAGGAGGTTATTCTCCTCGCACCAGGTCTCCAGGTTCCTAATCTCCTCCAGGTAGGCCGTCTCGATGTTGTCGGAGATCAGGCCCACAACAGCAGTGTCGTCAGCAAACTTGACAATGGAGGTGGTGTCGGATGTGGCTACACAGTCATAAGTGTACAGTGAGTACAGCAGGGGGCTTAAAACACAGCCCTGAGGCACTCCAGTGCTGAGTGAGATGGAGGGGGAGACTTGTTTTCCTACCCTCACTGATTGGGGTCTGTCTGTGAGGAAGTTGAGGATCCACTGACACAGTGATGAGCTGAGTCCTAGATCCGTCAACTTGGTGAAAAGCTTAGAGGGAATTATTGTGTTGAATGCTGAACTGTAGTCCACGAACAGCATCCTAACATAATTCCCTCTGCCAGTGTCCAGGTGACTCAGGGAAGTGTGGAGCAGGTGAGATATGGCGTCGTCTGTGGAACGATTAGTCCGGTAAGCAAACTGAAGTGAGTCGATGGTGGGAGGAAGTGAAGAAGTGATGTGATCTCTCATCAGTCTTTCAAAACACTTCATCACAATTGAAGTCAGTGCTACTGGACGGTAGTCATTGTGGCAAGCGGGCTGTTGTTTCTTTGGAACAGGGACAATAATGGACCGTTTGAAGCACGTGGGAACCACAGCTTGGGCCAGGGAGAGGTTGAAGATCTCCGTGAACACCGGTGCTAGTTGATCAGCGCAGGCTCTAAGGACCCGGCCAGGGATTGCATCTGGTCCTGCTGCCTTCCTGGTGTTCACCCTCCTGAAGGTGTTCCTCACGGCATGCTCTGTGATGACGAATGCATTTTCTTCACTGGTGCACTCCGAGCGCGCGCAGCCGTTTGTTGTTTTAATTGCTGCGGCGTCGAAGCGAGCATAAAACGTGTTCAGCTCATCAGCCAGTGAAGCATCTGCATTCATCATTGAAGAAGCTGGTCGTTTATAGTCCGTTATAGTCCGCAGTCCTTTCCACAGGCTCCTAGAGTCGCACTGTCGTAGCTGTGACTCTAGTTTTTCCCCGTAGCTCCGCTTTGCCTTTCGGACCGCGCTGCGCACGTTGTAGGACGCAGCCTTGTATAGGTCCATATTACCGGAGACAAGCCCTTCATTGTAGGCAGCGGTGCGTGATCTCAGAGCGTCGCGGATGTTTTTATCCACCCACGGCTTCTGGTTGGGAAACGTTCGGATGATAGTTCTTTCTGCTGTGTCGTCCGCTAGTTTCCTGATAAATCCCACAACCGCTTCCGTAAACATGTTGATGTCATCAGAGCTGCGCCGAAACATGTCCCAGTCTGCGTCATCCAGTGCGTCCTGCAGCGCGGCCACCGATTGGTCCGTCCAGCGAGCGACCTCCCTCCTGATTGGTGGTTGCTGCTTTAGCCTTTGTTTGTAGGCAGGCATGAGGAAGATGGCGGAATGGTCCGATTTTCCAAATGCCGGCAGGGGTTGAGCCTTGTAACAGTTCTTGAACGGGGTGTAGCAGTGGTCTAATGTCCTCGTGCCCCGGGTGGGGCAGTTGATGTGCTGGTGAAGGTTGTGAAATGAGATTCACTCTGTTAAAATCTCCCATAACAATGAGTGCGGCATCTCGGTGAAGTGTTTGTTGATGTGTGAGAGCCTCATGTAGCTCACATAAGGCAGTGTCCGAGTCCGCGTGAGGCGGAATGTAAACAGTGCAGGCAATGACCGCAGTGAATTCCCGAGGGAGATAGAAAGGGCGACACTTAACGATCAAAAGCTCCAGATTGGGCGAGCAAGCGCGTGTGAGTGGGGAGATGTTTGTGCTGTCGCACCATCTGTTGTTCACCATCAAACACACTCCACCACCTCTTTTCTTCCCCGACTCCATTGTCCTGTCCATGCGGTAAACCGAAAAGAACCCCGTCGACTGCACGGCGTGGTCTGGTATCGCTGGGTTCAGCCAAGTCTCGGTGAAGCAGAGGAGGTTGCAGTCCCGAATGTCTCTCTGGAACTTGATTCTGTCTCTGAGGTCATCAAGCTTGTTCTCAATGGATTAAACATTGGCAGGATACTGGGCATGGGTGCGCGGTGTGCGCAAGCCCGTGGCCTGTTCCTGATGCCGGCTCGTTTCCCTCGAGGCCGTCGCTTAGGGTCGCGTCCTTTGTTCTCTCTCAGGATCTCCTTTGGCCAGGTTGGGTCCGGAGTTAAACATGGTGAAATGTTCGTGTATTGCAGACCAATAGAAACCAGAGTGTCTCTACTGTAGCGGATTTGCATGATGCCCATGCAAGATTATGACAGATATAGCAAAAAGTGACGAATATACAGTGGGGCAAAAAAGTATTTAGTCAGCCACCGATTGTGCAAGTTCCCCCACTTAAAATGATGACAGAGGTCAGTAATTTGCACCAGAGGTACACTTCAACTGTGAGAGACAGAATGTGAAAAAAAAAATCCATGAATCCACATGGTAGGATTTGTAAAGAATTTATTGGTAAATCAGGGTGGAAAATAAGTATTTGGTCAATAACAAAAATACAACTCAATACTTTGTAACATAACCTTTGTTGGCAATAACAGAGGTCAAACGTTTACTATAGGTCTTCACCAGGTTTGCACACACAGTAGCTGGTATTTTGGCCCATTCCTCCATGCAGATCTTCTCGAGAGCAGTGATGTTTTGGGGCTGTCGCCGAGCAACACGGACTTTCAACTCCCGCCACAGATTTTCTATGGGGTTGAGGTCTGGAGACTGGCTAGGCCACTCCAGGACTTTCAAATGCTTCTTACGGAGCCACTCCTTTGTTGCCCAGGCGGTGTGTTTTGGATCATTGTCATGTTGGAAGACCCAGCCTCGTTTCATCTTCAAAGTTCTCACTGATGGAAGGAGGTTTTGGCTCAAAATCTCACGATACATGGTCCCATTCATTCTGTCCTTAACACGGATCAGTCGTCCTGTCCCCTTGGCAGAAAAACAGCCCCATAGCATGATGTTTCCACCCCCATGCTTCACAGTAGGTATGGTGTTCTTGGGATGCAACTCAGTATTCTTCTTCCTCCAAACACGACGAGTTGAGTTTATACCAAAAAGTTCTACTTTGGTTTCATCTGACCACATGACATTCTCCCAATCCTCTGCTGTATCATCCATGTGCTCTCTGGCAAACTTCAGACGGGCCTGGACATGCACTGGCTTCAGCAGCGGAACACGTCTGGCACTGCGGGATTTGATTCCCTGCCGTTGTAGTGTGTTACTGATGGTGACCTTTGTTACTTTGGTCCCAGCTCTCTGCAGGTCATTCACCAGGTCCCCCCGTGTGGTTCTGGGATCTTTGCTCACCGTTCTCATGATCATTTTGACCCCACGGGATGAGATCTTGCGTGGAGCCCCAGATCGTGGGAGATTATCAGTGGTCTTGTATGTCTTCCATTTTCTGATGATTGCTCCCACAGTTGATTTTTTCACACCAAGCTGCTTGCCTATTGTAGATTCACTCTTCCCAGTCTGGTGCAGGTCTACAATACTTTTCCTGGTGTCCTTCGAAAGCTCTTTGGTCTTGGCCATGGCGGAGTTTGGAGTCTGACTGTTTGAGGCTGTGGACAGGTGTCTTTTATACAGATGATGAGTTCAAACAGGTGCCATTCATACAGGTAACGAGTGGGGGACAGAAAAGCTTCTTACAGAAGACGTTACAGGTCTGTGAGAGCCAGAGATTTTCCTTGTTTGAGGTGACCAAATACTTATTTTCCACCCTGATTTACGAATAAATTATTTACAAATCCTACCATGTGAATTCATGGATTTTTTTTTCACATTCTGTCTCTCACAGTTGAAGTGTACCTCTGGTGCAAATTACTGACCTCTGTCATCATTTTAGGTGGGGGAACTTGCACAATCGGTGGCTGACTAAATACTTTTTTGCCCCACTGTATATATTTATAATTATATATAAACATATATAAATAAAACAACTTTTTTTTACATTAGTAATTCCTTTTGTGCGTAATTTTATATTATTGTTAATAATAAATTAATTAAAGCAACAAAACAACCTGAAGAGTCGGTTCGGAGCCGAAAGAGCCGGTTCTGTAAAAGGAGCCGGAAATCCCATCACTAGTTGAGTACCTTCACTGGATGTGACCGCGAACACGCCCCCCCTACACTTCTTACGTAGCCAGGCTGCTCCAGTTTATCTGCTGATGGTTTTACTGACGACTCACTAAATTAAGGTAAATACAACCACATCACTATTATTAAAAAGACACACAGTTTATCATCTTATAATTCTACAATATCTGAAATCCCTCTGTTGTTAATTAGTTTCCTAGATTAGCCATTAGCATACACACTGTGTGTTAGAGGCTTGTTTTGCTAGCTAGTTAGCAGTGCCATACACCCGTTACTCTAATAGTCTGTATTTTTGAGTGATGCAGCACTCCTTAGTTGTTTTTTTATCCTTTTTAGACAGATATGACATCAGCTGCACACTCCACAGAGGCCCAGAGTTACTGTTAATATCAGAAATGTAATGTTGTCCTTTAGGATTTTAAAATAAGACTGAGGATGATATAAAACTGAAGATTTAAACAGTTTTAGATCCATTACACTTACAGAGCACTCTACAGCCTGCTAACATGGAAACTTTAAATTAAAAACACAGCAGAAGGTTTCATAGAAGTGTAATTTATTCTTTTCATTTAATAATAGAGTCCACAATATTATCAACAGCTACGTCCACCCTGGGGGGAAACTAGTGAGGGAGACCATCAGGACCAAACTGGGTTTCCTGGATCCAGAGGTTTGGGAAAACCTCCTCCCTTTCTTTCATCACAGCTGTCCTGTGCCAGATGTTCTGTTGACCCACTGAGAGAGGCATCATTTCAGAAACATCCGGAAGACTGAAGGTCATTAAAAATCATTCAGACTGTTTTTTTTACCTGAATGTTCGAAACAAACTTTAAAAAAAAAAAAAACAGTGCTGAAAAAGTCATCAGTGGTTAAATTAAAAATAAATTTCAACTTAAGCTGCCAAACAGCCGTAGTTGGTGTCAGTACATAAATATTGGGCTTTGCTATTTTAGTTCACAGACACACTGTGTAACAAACTGCACTTTCCTATCACGTCTGTGTGTTTGCTTGTGCTTAAATTATGTCAGATGCTAATTTCAAGTCTGAACATGTTCATTTTGTCTATTATCATCTCATTAAAGTAAGAAAACGTCTCCAAATTTCTCAAGCACATTGACTCTTCACTTATTACATCCTGTTTCAAAACACTGATGGCAGCAGTAAAACTTCAGCTTGAGACATCACAAGAATTTACAAAGCAACACATAATGCACAAGTGGGAACTTGGAGAAGTAAATACTAGTATGAAATATGCATCCAGTCTCTTCTGGTTATCCTTACCAGGGTTGCGGGAGGAGTAACATGAAATGGTTTTATAAGACATGAAAGAATAAAGAAGTCTTGTCTCAGTTTCAGTTTTCGTACGGGTAGAAGGTTTAAGATGGGACTTGTCTGGATTATAGAGGACTGGACTGAGGTTCCAGTAATGATAAATGATCATTTAATTGATTTCATCACGTAAATATTATTTGTCACATCTGGAAACCACATTGAATTTAAGAAAATGTTGCTGTTTTTGTTGTGTGTATGAATATGAAATAGTTATTGCTAAATGACACTGAAGTGTCACTTTTTGTTAAGTTCAAATGTAACAAAGTTAAAAATTGTTATTGTTATTCGTGGACGTATGGGAGAAGACTGTAATTATATAGTGGTTCTTTAGTTTTAAAATAAAATGCAAAAGCCCTGGCATCGTCTCAGTGACGACACTGGGTCATAATTAGCAGACATCATGGACTCGATCATGGACACATCATTCACCCAAATCAAGCAGAAAGCATCTTTTGTTTCTTTTCTCTGCCAGGATCTGTTCTTGAGAACATATATTGCATTTTTTTCAGGTTGCTGCCTTCAGCACATCTGTATAACTGTGTTGCATACATATAATTGTTGTAAGTGATGATGATAAATTCAAAGATGTCAGGTGTTGCCGTGTCAGTAATGCTGTATGCCTCTTGCAGACTAACAACACCAACACTTGTAATGATGCTTTATTCAAATTTATTGTCACTCAGCAACAAACAGCTACATGTTACTGATCTATGAAATCAATTCCTCTGCAGTCACTTCCAGGATTAGCCTTTGAAGTCATTCTGTTGCATTCAGACTGATGAATATTTACCACACTGTAAAGTTCAGGATAATTTGCTGATATGGGCTGGGAATGATACAGCCGATACCTGCAAACAGTTCAGTATTAGAAATATTCAATAGATGTATCAATAAAGTATGATAAGTTGAATACAACAAGAAATGTGATGGAACATTTTACAGTGAGCTTACCAACTTCGGTTGGTTTGAATTCACTGTTTGTGACATTGGCCAGCAGCTGCCAGTAGGTACGAGCTTCATTATTCCCAGCCACGCCATTCACACTCTCCAGATATGGCCCATAGTTATCATTGTCACTGTAGGTGAATCTGTGAGAAAGAAAAGACCTTGTAAATGATCAACAACAGCAGTCAGGCTCAGTATTTGAGCTCACTTCCTCAGCAAATTTCCTGTTACGTGGCAGCTGTGTTTGCATTTCTTCTTTCTTGTTTGGACTAACGTGGTTCGGGTGAGGGAACGATCTTGGTTTGGTGTTATGTATGTGTAACATGACGATGAAAGTCATCATGTATAAGAGTATAAACAGCCACTTAAAGTTAGAAACGGCCAAAGACAAAACACTGACCATCAGTTTTGAAAACAAACAGCAGCCTTCCTGTCCCAAACATCACCAAGACCTCCTCTCAGTGCTGAGTTATGGCTCTGCAACTACATCAGCTCAGTATAATTAGTATGGCTGCTACGGGTCACTCTAACTTCAAAGAAAGTGTATATCCGATTGGTTAATTTGGGTAGACAATTGATGTCCAGATAATCTCAAATACTTACAGCATAGACTATACAGAAGATCCTTATGTCACCAAAGTGGTGTTTTTTAAAGCTACGTGTTTGGCAATTGGCTATCATAGATTTTAAAAATACAATTAATTTCAAGTCCAGATTAAAAACCTATTTTTATTCCCTGGCTTTTACTGTGTGGGTCACTGACATTTTTATTTCTTTTATTGCTATGTTTGGTTTTTGCTATTTTATTACTATATTTATATTTGTTTTGTACAGCACTTTGGTCTATCAGGTGTGTTTTTAAAGTACTATATAAATAAACGATGATGATGATGATGAAATTATTCGGTGAGCAGATTGGAGTAGAGGAGAGTAAGGCATGGATCTGACTCAGAAGCTGAAGGCCTTTTCGGGGCATGTAACGGACACACAGGTCCAATGTGTCCATTTCACACTTTTTCTCTCCAGAGTCTGAAATAGATGCACATGCAAAAGCTGAAATACCAGCAGGAGGAGATAATGTATCTAAAGCCATAAAGTGCTCGTTACCGAAGAAGGTATGAAGTCCTTTCCAGGGTGATGTTAGAAACAATTATGCTACGTGGATGATATGTATTTACATGTGTGTTTAAACACTTTCCCATGATTATTTTGGTGTTGGCTTGAAATAAACTATCACCCTCTTCTGGTACTGAAGCTTACTGCAATGTACTGGAGCTACGTGCATGTCTGTGGAGAGGCAAAGCGTGAAATGGACACAGTGGACTGGCGTCTCTGTTACACTCTTTCCTGTGATACTGGGTTGGACTGTCAATTAAATGGCAGCAACACCCTAATGTACACCCTGCCTCATCTGTTGTAGTCTACGTTTTATTGGAAAGGGGATGTATTGAAACAGGCTTAAGCTATAAATTGTAAATGTGGATAAATCTGACAACAGGATTAGCAACTGTCATAACAGATACCATTTCTTTCTTTTTTTTTAAACGATGTACTGCATACTAGTATTTTACTGCCTTCTGTGACGATGTGTTCTGTGGAATCTGTAACTAAACTCAGTAATGATGTGACAGTTGATAACAACATACTGACACGAGGAGAGGAGTTAAACAGTTGCAAAGCTGCCACAGACAGTCCTTCAGTGCAAAATGAAAAGCTGCAAATTTCATTCAAAATATGGTGAGCGTCATATTGGGATTAAGGCATGGTTCCATGATGTTCTGTGCATATCTTAGTATATTAGATGTATGCACCAGATTTCATAGATGTATGTTAGCCATAGTTGCTCAATGGAGATTACATGTCCTTTAAAACATCCTAGCAGTTATAAGATTATTAAAATTCTTGTGTCAACATAAATTTCTGCATGTAAATTAAAAGACTGAGGTTCCAACTGATGCTGTTATCTCACATGAAGCCTGCATCGGAGTTATTGAGTCTCTTCATCACACCCAGCAGGATCCCCCCACTAATCACTTCAGTCTTGTAGGTTTGTAGAGGTTTGTTTTGTAAGGTGTTCTTCACCATTATAGCAATGGGACTCATTGGCGGTGCTAAATGAGCCACAGACAAAAGGTTAAAAATAGATATTAAATGATAATGACAGTCATTCTAATAAAAATTACACTTATTGTTATGAAACTTACCTTCAGTCAAAGTCCAAGGAATCAGTGAGAGCAACAGGGCTGCAGAGAGGAGCGAGGGCATCATTGTCATCATGGCTGTTAGGAGTTCGACTTCACTGATGATGATGCTCACTCCCCATGTTTTATTCCACTGATCAGTGTTTACATACAGACTTTATTGATCTTGGCTTGAAAAAGCAAACAAAGTTATCCATTGAACCAACTCTAATGTCACCTTGAGTCCTTGTTGTGAAATCATGTTTGAACTGATAACTTTGTAACTGTACAATGAACAATGACGTACCAACATGCTGCATCATGTGCCAACATCAGTGAACTCTCCCATGACCTTTCTGGATTGGGATTTCTGTTTTTTAACATTGCTTAAACTTTGTGCACATCAGCAAGAAATAAAAAGAAAACAACAAAAGTGTAAAAATGACAGTTTTACAGGGTTTTTATTAAATTATTATTTCTGTACCCTTAATATCTTGGATATTTTGTTTTTGTTTCACAATGCCTATCTACATAAATGAATGCTGCTTGACACTTCAGTCAACATCAGGAATCTCATTTGTTCTAAGAAACATGAGACAAGGGAAAACAGACAACCTGACAATGAACAAAAGGAAACAGAGGACTTAAATACACAGAAGGGTAATGATGGAAGTGTAAACACACAGTGAACACAGCTGACACTAATGAACATGACGCCCATACCCATGCAATTATACTGCTTCTGCTATGTTAGACAAATGATATGGTATATCATGATCATGAGCTTCCAGTCATTCTGGAAAAGGAAAGCTATCCTGGTTTCATCGTCAATTCAATTCAATGTTATTTATATAGCGTCAAATCACAACAAAAGTCGCCTCAAGGCGCTTCATAGATACAGAGAAAAACCCAACAATCATATGACCCCCTATGAGCAGCACTTTGACGACAGTGGGAAGGAAAAACTCCCTTTTAACAGGAAGAAACCTCTGGCAGAACCAGGCTCAGGGAGGGGCGGGGCCATCTGCTGCGTCCAACTAGGTTCTTTTGTTTTCAGATTCTCGCCAGATTCTTTTAGATCTTTATCGGAAAACTCAAATCTGGTTTTTCCTGATCTTGTTGTATTTTCATTCATGAATACATCTCCTGATCGTAGGCTCTGGCAATGATAGACGTAAGGCCTCAAGTTTTTTTTCTTAAAAAAGGAAGAAATTTAGAATGATTCACTTCAGTATTATTTCATGGTCTTTCAGGTCTTTTGGTGTTGCTGAGCTGCCCAATGCATTCTTTCTTTTTAAGAATGTACCAGATTATTGATTTGTCTACTCCTAAAGTTTTTGCAATCTCTCAGATAGGTTTATTTTGGGTTTTGAAATTATTAATAAAGTTCTCTTAATATCTTGGGTATTTCTTTATGTCCAAAAACACAAAAAAAGTTTAATTATTGCTTTCAGTATGGTCTCTACATGTCCTAGTTGGTACCTATAACAATGATAACACTCCTATGAAAATACTGCATCCTTCTGGATGATTCTATATACAGTGTAACATTAAATATTAAATGACAAATTTCATCTTTTATTCTACACAGTCCTTATCCATATACATGAATGCTGCTTGACACTTCAGAACTGCAATCATTAACCATGTGCTTGCAAAGGAAGTTCAATAAGGTTATTGTACCTTTGCCTATTATAACTATTTAACCAGGCAAGTTATTAAGAGCACACGGCTATTTACCATGGTGGCCTGCCAAACAGCCAAGCCTATTGAGAAAATATGGCAAAGGCTAAAAAGAAATATAAAAGGTTCAAAGATCAGCAGCACACATCCGTATGCATCTCAACACGTCCTTTTCTACATACAGTCACACCAAACAAACCATGTGAGAACACATCATTTATGTTAATCATTTAACGAGGCAAGTTATTAAGAGCACACGGTTATTTACCATGGTGGCCTGCCAAACAGCCAAGCCTCATGAGAAAATATGGCAAAGGCTAAAAAGAAATATAAAAGTTAAAAGTTAAGCTGCACACATCCTTAAACATGTCAACACACCCTAATTTACATAAAGTCCCACCAAACAAACCATGTGAAAACACACTTCACAAATAACATCCAATCTAACACAAATACTGCATCAGACAGGCAGATAACACATAATCGAGCAACTCAAGAAGGAACAAAACCAACAGACAATGCAAAAAGTGTGTGGTACAATAGTGAACAGCAGGCAGACTAATATTAGGGATAGCAGCGGGCTTGCAAAGAACTGCATCGCTCATTGAGGATGTACATTAACAGGTTTTAGCTCAGTTGTCTCATTTATTAATTTGCCCAGTTTTAATCTTGTTTTTTTCAGATTTCAACAATCTTTAGTTGCAGCAGCATGAGATGATGACAATAAAAGGGCATTTATAGCAAACTATATGGCAGAGCATTATAGAACATCAAACTGTACATAAAGTAAACTAAATCATCAATATTAATGGGAAAAAAGACGTTGTTTTTCCATCCATGAATATAATGATAGATCTAACTCCTCAAGATGTTTTGTCTTGTCTTGTTTTTATTTTTTTAACAAGGACGAAAATTTCGAATTATCCACTTCAGTTGTCTTTTATTGTCTTTCAGGTCATTCTGCTTGAATGGAAAAATGAAGGGAAAATGTCTCAGCTAAACATTAATTTGTTTGTTGATAGATTGACTGAATACATCTGAGCTTATAAAATTGTGGGTTTATGTATAAAAATGTCTATAATTCCTGAATAAATGTAATGCTTCAGATTGTTTGTTAAACCATCTGAACTAAACCTAAAGGTCTTCACTTTAATCACATCCTGTTTGTTTGATTTAAAATCCACCGTGATGGTGTACAGAGGCAAATTCCAAACATTGTGTCATCGTCCGAATACATTTGTACCAGACTGTATGTATTAGTTTAGCTACCACAGTCCACATTACAACATGTGCTTATCACCTTCCTAAACCTCATTCAAAGAGGTTCAAAGAAGTCCCAAGAGTACTTTCATATTCACCATCTGTACCTAATGATACCTGTGCAATGAGGTTTGTGGTGCACAGTCTAGTGTTTACAGTGTCATCTGTAATATGTGCGGCTGCAGCAGGTATGTCCTGCAGTGTTGGGGAGTAACAGAATACATGTACCGACATTATGCATTTAAAATACAAAATATGAGTAACTGTAATCTGTTACAGTTACCATTTAAAAAGGTGGTATTCCGAATACAGTTACTTTGTTGAAATAAGTGGATTACATGGCGGTCTTTTCCTGTTTCATATGTTAGGCTGCCCCCAATCTATTTTTGTTAATTCCACGCAGTTCTGATAAACCATCCTACTTTGGCAAAACGTCCTACTGTAAGTAGTTTATGCACATTTCTGCTGTCACAGAGTAATTCCAGCACTGCCACTTAACTTTGCCCATCAGAGTGTGCTTGTAGCTCATATTCATAAAGCCTGAATGGTTTGCCGCTTCATTTTACCCGTTAAAGTATGCTTGTAGGTAACATTCACAAAGGTATGGTTTGGCACTTAATTTCGCAGAAACAGGATGGTTTGTCAGGTAGGATGGATTCCCAGAACACCCGGTGGAAACCCAAACAAAACACACAATAAGAAGCTCTAACGCCTGTGTCTCAATCTCGCGGCCCATGTCACCACTACTTACGGCAGTGAGTGAAGAAATATTTTTAAAAATTATTATGCACAAATGATTTAATATGAAGGCAAAAGGCAGAGTGTTACAGGCATAGCCCTAAAGAATGTAGCCTCATGGGCAGTGTAGTCCGTGCTGCAGGGAGAATGGACTGCCATACCTGTTATGTGTCTGTGAGCGAGGAGGGAGAAAAAGGAAAAGTACAGCTGTCATGGAGCAGAAACGGGAGCTGGAAACATGTAAATATAATAATAACCACTGCAGCCAAGAAGAGTGCCTGACGAGCCCAGTTGTAAGTAAGCTATTAAGACTCGACTGTACACCGTGTTCGTGTTTTCCTCTGAAACAATTAGTTTTGTTGGAGCAGCCTTTCAACGCCTCTCTCTGTCTCTCGCTAGCAAAGTTGACCCAGACAACAAAGTAAAGCTATTTTTCTATGGCGTTATTTTTGTGCCGCCATTCTGAGCGCACGTAAAAAAAAAATGCAGGTGCAAGTGTTGTATTTTGAGGAGAAATTTATTTTGAGCGAAGAAAAGCTGAATTTGAGTGAACAAAATTCATTGCTAAAAAATGTATTTCAGTGTTTGTTGTTATCCACACACACACACAGCAGCCCCTCTCGCTCAGTTTTTGCATTTGCGTTCGCTCGCAATGTGTTGCTCGCGCTCACAACATTTCTGTCCGTGCGCGTTCAACTCTTTTTCTACACCGTTATATTTGTGCCACAAAACCAGCCAATCACAGACTTGGATGCAAAAAAATCTGATTGGCTGGTCTCAGCTCAAAATGACAAAATGCAATATCCCAGAATGAAAAATTGAGCGAGAGGGGCTGCTGTGTGTGTGTGTGGATAATAGCAAACACTGAAATACATTTTTTGCACGCAGCAATGAGTTTTTTTCACTCAAATTTAGCTTTTCTTCGCTCATAATAAATTTCTCCTCAAAATGCAACACTTGCACCTGCAAATTTTTTTTACGTGCACTCGAATTTTTTTTACATGCGTCAGAATAGTGGCACAAAAATAACGGCATACTTTTCAGCTACGAGCCCGACGCGAACCCGACGTATTAGCCAGAGGTCCCTTTACTACGGTTCGGAGCCGCGGACCTGTTGTATATACGCGAGGAATAGTTTTCTATACGAGATCGCTGCAAAAAGTGCAGCCTTACCTAATGTCCACCTACTGTTACTCATTTATATTAAGATTTAAACATCTAGTTGGTATTGGTATGGCGAGTAACCTTCAGTAATACTAATAAATCACACAGCAATAGTACATTCATGTAGTTGTAACGTATTCAGAATACGTTACTTCTGTAATGTGTAATGGAATACATTTTAAAAGTAACCTTCCCAACATTGTCAACAGGTTACCACCTCATACCACAGTGCAGCAAAAGCAGTCTCATGAGTAGGGATGGGTACCGGTTCTGACATAAACGGTAGTAACCAGACCGAAAAGCAGCACACATTTCGGTGCTTTATTTCGGTGCTTTTTTTTCCTGAGCTGTGATACACTTCTAGCCCATCATTTTACGTGTCCGAGGATAGTAGGCGGGGCCAGGTACGTACGTTCTTTTAGAGCAGAGCTACAGATTTAAAATGCCCAAGGCGAAGCGGTCAAAAGTCTGGCTGTACTTCACAGCAAAATATGCAAACTCAGCAGCAACAAGTGCTTTAAGCTGATACTGTGATACTGTCAAAGGAGGTAACACCTCGAATCCGATGAAACACCTGGCGACGCATAGCGGGTTTTTTTTAAAGCCGAGAAATGCGCCGTATTTGATAGCTTGCTGCGAGACCTCACACCGAGCACATCTACTGCGGGTGGGTTGCCAGTTATCGGACCCGGAGTTAGCAACATCCCCCACAAACCCGAAGAGGAGAGTCCTGGCCCCTAGCCCTGCCAGTGTAGCAGAAATGATGAGGATGATGATGCAGCAGCAGCCGTTCTTCTCTGCATGAGTAGCTTAACGTTGTTCGTGTGTAATTTACGTTGAGTAGGCTAACCGCGTTATTACATTAATGCATGTAAGGTGAACTAGCAAACATCATCATAGCTACATGCGGCTGTCCTCTTGTTTGATGGCAGATACTCCCTTCACCCTGGCTAAAAAGGCTAAAATGACCAAAGAAAAACTGGAAAACAGTTAAACATGAGAGGTTTAGGACAAAGTTTGTGTTCTCCATTCTTTAAGCACCGGTTTGAGCACTGTTTAAGCACCGGCACCATTTCAAAAGTACCGGTTTGGCACCGGTATCGGATAAAACCTAAACGATACGCATCCCTACTCATGAGCGCTGGGAAGGACAAGCCCAGAGCCCAAAACAGACAGTGCAGGAGATGACAAGGTTAGTAATTATATGGTGAAAATTATACTTTTAGTTATCTTGATTGGCAAAAAAAAAAAAAAGTAAATAAAAAATCAGCATTTTTAAAAGTTATTTCTGTAGGTCATTTCCGAGATTTTTTTTAAAAATTTCTTCCCTTTATTTCATTACAGTTATCCTGTGCCAGATGTTCTGTTGACTCACAATAAGAGGCATCATTTGAGAAACACCAGGAACACTGAAACTCATCGCAGGGATCAAGCAGGGCTCGTGATCTTCACCAGCAGCTCCCTCACATTGAAGTCTTCTGAGTTCCACTGTAGGCCCACCCCAGAAGATGGATAAACCCAGCATTTCATGAACACTGATGGAGACCTTTGCTTTGTGTAATGTTAGAAGTACTCAGATAATCCTCAGAGGGTCTGGACTTTTACATAATATCTTTAAGTCCTGTAGAAAGTTAAATATATGTTGTGCTCTCTGGTTACTCTGGTATGAATGACTCTGAATTACTTTATGATAAATCAGAATCAGAATACTTTATTAATCCCGAAGGAAATTATAGGTTACAGCAGGCAGCACGCTAATGGCGCATGCACACTTACAAAGGAACCTTCTGACCAGACTTACACAAACAACACATTGGGAAGACATGTCAGAGAGGTAGGCTGATAGGAAAAAACAACGACAATACATAACATGAGGTGAGAGGAGGAGAAAAAACTCCACTCAGACTGAGCTCCTAGTGGGAGAACAGTTTGATAACAGAAAAAAAACACCTCAGCACAAAAAGCACATGACTATCAATACACCATGAAACACAAGATAAGCAACAGGGCGGGTAAAGGGTAAGAGAGCCGGTGTAGACAGCGCATCCGGTCCTGCAGCATGTCTGCGCTGGTCCAGTCGACCGCCATCTTCCCCGGGAGGGGACAAGCATCGAAGCCGTTTGGAAAGGGAGGGGGGATGAGTGTGTATCAGTATATGTGTGTGTGTGTTTCCAGAGTTCAGCTGAGACAGTGTCCTTCGCCCTGCCAGGCTAAGTAAACAGTCTTCCAGCCAACCCAGGTGGCCTTGAGTGGGAAGGAACAGACTCAACACAGTCGTTATCAGGGTGTTGTTGTTCAGCTCCAGCCTTGAGAGCGCAGTAGGCGCCGAAGTGGTCTCCGCATGAAGTGATGGTGGTTTATACTTTAGTGCGAACAACTCATGTGAATTTCAAAGCTGTTCTAACACTCCAACACTGGCCTCTCAATCTCCCGTTGGAGAGCCGCGAGCTTCTCCATGATGTTATCAACCTTACGCTCCGTGATCTTGTCATTCTTGTGCTCAAAGAGCAGATTCTGAGAACTCACGACCACATTGAGCTTCTCCAAGATGTAATCCAATTTACGCTCAGAGGTCTTATTCTGAGTGTTCATGGCAGCCGTAGCTTCTCCAAGATCTTATCCGTGCTGCACTCAATGAGCCCATTTTGAGAACTCACGACTCGTCCCATTGTTTCAATCCCAGCCTTGTGAGGGTTTGAACAGCCGATTCTGCTTTCTTTAATCTTCGATAAGCCAGGGCCCAGCCAGCTCCGATCAGCAAAAACCCTGTTATCATGGTTCCGAATAGGTAGATATCTTCAGCGTCTTCGATCGACAGTCCCGCCAGGCACACGACCCTCCAGTTATGCCACCCATCCATCGTGTATCCGGCAGATGGGACATTCCTCCCCTCCTGGGTTTGTGTTTGCTCTGATTCACCGTGATAGCATAACTCATTAACAATAATTTAGACAGTTTTTTAACCTGAATATTTGCAACAAACAAAAAATATACAGAGTCAGTGCTAAAAGAAATAATCAAAGGAAAAAATTAAACATTTTAACTTAAGCTGCCAAGCGGAAGTTGTTGGTTTCAGTACATAAATATCAGGCTTTGCTATTTAATCCGTAGCTACTGACTAATGAGGGGTTACTGAAGTGCCAGGTTTTTAAAAGTTGGTGTTAATGTCCTTCCACATGTGGCAAGCGACAGAAAACACATATTCAATAATAAGCTGTACACAGGAGCAGAAGCAGAGTCCAGCCTGTTGCTCTTACAGTATAATACTCATAATAAAAGTACAGTAACCGTGGTTAGTTAGTTACTGAGCAGCCCAGTGCATTTCCTTTGATTTCTTTAGACGGGGTAAATTCATTCACCTGCACGGGTTAGCTAAACGAACTTTACAAAACAGCTGAGTGCTCATCTTAGCTAGCTAGGTAGCTAGCTAAGGACCTAAGTTACGGATTAGCTTACAAACACATTTAACCAGTGTTGGGCAAGTTACTTTGAAAAAGTAATTAACTATAGTTACTAGTTACTTCTTCAAAAAAGTAACCTGAGTTAGTAACTGAGTTACAATATTCTAAAAGTAATTAATTACTTGAAAAGTAACTATTGCGTTACTTTAAAAAAAACATTTAGCCGGGGAGGGAGGCGCCAGCGGGGAGGTAACGTACCGCTTAAGCTACGAGATGTGGAAAACAGGATGGACCGTCATGGCGGATTGAAGCCAGAGACGATAAGCAACGGGGTTGAGCCTGGCAGTGATCTCGTATGGGCCAACGAACCTGGGAGTGAGCTTCCTGGACTCAGTACGGAGCCTCAGGTGCCTCATGGAGAGCCAGACACGATCCCCCGGCCGAAAAGGATGACCCGGACGGTGGTGCCGACGATGTTGCTTGGCGTACAGAGCTTTGGATCGGGAAATGGCAGCCCGAGCCTTGATCCAGGCCAGACGACAGTGGCGGACCATCCGTTCAGTAGCAGGTACTCCACCTCCTGATGGTCGAAGACAGGAGGATGGAAACCACGACAGACTTCAAAGGGCGTGAGACCGGTGGCCGAAGAGATGTGAAGGTTATGAGACAGCTCAGCCCACAGCAGGTAACGAGTCCAAAGCGACGGTTGGGCGGAGACGAAGCACCTCAAAAAAGCGCCCCAGCTGTTGATTGGTCCGTTCGACCTGCCTGTTGGTCTGAGGGTGGTAGCCGGACGAGAGGCTGGGAGAGGCTCCAATCAGACGGCAAAAGGCTTTCCAGGACCTGGCAGTGAACTGGGGCCCCTGTCGGAGACGATGTCCTTGGGGAACCCATGAAGCCGAACGACATGTTCCAAGAAGAGCTCGGCCGTCCGCCTAGCAGAAAGGAGGCCAGCCAGTGCAACCAGGTGCACCGCCTTTGAAAACCGGTCCACAAAGGTGAGGATGGTGTCGAGACCGTCCACGGACGGGAGGCCGGTAACAAAGTCAAGGCCGACATGGGACCAGAGACGTCTGGGCACAGGGAGAGGGTCGCCAGCTGAAGGCTGAGTCGAGGACTTAGGCCGAGCACAGGTGTCACAGGCGGAAACAAATTCACGGACGTCCCGAGTCATGGAGGGCCACAAGAAGGCTCGACGGAGGAGTTGGAGGGTCCTGTTGGGCCCCGGGTGACCAGAGAGTGGAGAGGAGTGGGCCCAGAGCAAGGCCTCCTGACGGCACCGGGAGGGGACATAGAACCTCCCTGCAGGGGTGTCAGGAGGTGACCTGGTTCGGTGACCAGCTCCTCCGGATGGAGTCCTCCAGAGGCCACAGAAGGAGGGCAGCAAGCCGATGAGCAGGTAGGATGGGTCCAGGGTCCGATTTGAGGCCGTCCTGGGCAAACTGTCTGGAGAGGGTGTCCACCTTAGCGTTCTTGGAACCAGGACGGTAGGCGAGGTGGAAATTGTAAGACTCAAAGAACAGGGCCCAACGAGTCTGCCTTGGGTTGAGCTGCTTGGCAGTCCGGATATGGATCAGGTTCTGATGATCAGTCCAGATCAGAAAAGGGACCTTCGCTCCCAGAAGCCAATGCTGCCATTCTTCTGAGGCCCACTCGATGGTCAGGAGTCCCCGGTCCCCGACACCGTACCATTGCTGCGTGGGAGAAAACTTCCTTGAGAAATAGCAGCATGGGTGAAGTTTTCCATCTGGGCCATGTTGAGAAAGGACGGCGCCGGCGCCAACATCAGAGGCATCTAAAATCTCTTTAGAGATTAGTGAATTGAAAAAAATTCTCCAACAATCCTATTACTCTATGCTCTGTCAAGGCCTGGAGGTCTATCCATGCTTTGGAGGGCCGGGCCCATTTGACATCCTCCCTGGCAGGAAAGAGACCTAGGCCGCTCCATAAATGATCTAGTGTCACGGGACCGAGTGGTCTGTACTGAACTGAACTCAGGCGCAGAAACCCAGAGCAGAGACAGCAGATGGTTTAACAATATTTTATTAGGCTTAAGCGCTAGAAACGTAGCAAGGACAAAAAACAATAAGACGTAGAGTCTGACGTGGCGTGGCCTGGGAAACGTGGCTAGGGCGAGGGAACGGGGCCTGAGATGCAGAGTGGAGCTGAACAGGGAACAGTCACCCTGAAGAGAGAAGACAGCGGAGTTAGGGAAGTAGTGGAGGTAGCGCTGAAGTGGTAAGTAGTAAGTATAGCAATTCTTAGCTGCAGTGAGGGACACAAAGTGTTGAGAGGGGAGTGACGAGAATCCAGGGGAGCTGAGTGGCGTGGCAAGGCTGACCTGAGATCTTAGTTCTTCAGATGGAGTGTGATGGCAGGAGGGCAGGCAGGTGAGGCACAGAGTGATTTTTAAAATCATTGCTTGGTATCCTGAGTCCGGAGGTAGAGCGTGAGCCAAGATGAATCCAGTAACTGCAGCACAAGAAAGTCATGTTAACAAGATAAATCACAGAGAGAACTTGAAGCATAAGGGCCTGTTATCAACATGGGTTGATGACAAACTGGCGGTGAATGCACATCAACGTGTGGCTTAAATCCCTCTGGCTTGATTTCCTGCCATTGGCTCCAGGTGTGCAGGAGCTGGAGGAGGTGGCCCTGCCCAGGGACGGATCCCAGGTAGGTTCAGGAGCCTTACGGAAATTCCAGCCACCCACCGCAGACCATGACATCCAGACTGGCAGGAGATTTGGACGTGTGCCTCTAAGATATCTGTCTGTAATCAGGCTAAATGGATTCAGTTAAAAATTGTTCATCGGGTATACATCACACCCTCTTTAAAAAAGTATAATAGATGGAAACTCCTCCCCTTATGCTCGAAGTTTAATGCTGAGGACGGTGACTTTATGCATTGTTTTAGGTCATGTGTGAAAATTCAACAGTTCTGGTCTGATGTTGCAAAGGTGCTTTCAGTTATTTTCAACTCTGTTGTTCCTGTGGTCCCTCTGTGTCTTACACTGGGAATAATGGACAATCTGGTTATCAAAGGCAAGCACAATAGACTGTTCCAGCTGTTATTCTTTGCGGCCAGGAAGAATGTCCTGCTCCTCTGGGGCAGGCCAGCAATCCCAACTAAGAAATCCTGGCATAACATTGTATGGACTGTATTCCCAATGAATATATAACTTGTATGCTCAACTCCACCTTGGACTCTTTCCACAGAACCTGGGACCCATATCTGAAATATGTTGGACCTGTACTGTCATCCTCCTTGTTGCGGGGCTTTCCCAAACTGAATTAATTTGCCTGACTATTGGTCTTACTGTGATTTGTTTTGAGGGGTTGTGGTTTACCTCAGAATCTTGTATTTCCTGAGCTTAGTTCTGTCCTGGTTCTTGTGTTTGTTTTCTTTTGTCATTGTCTGTTTCTATGAAAAAAATCCTAATAAAAATATTTTAAAAAATGACCCAGGACAGTTACATTGTGTTCGTTTAATAAACATTGTTATAAAACGTTCGTTCCTCCTCCAGTCTGGGTTACTGCACTTGGGTTCAGTTCAAGTTACCGGCCTCCGGCCCCTTTTTGACAAAGGGAGTCTGAAGAATTCTTGAAAACAGAGACAACCACCTAGCTTTTGCCAGGCAAGGACACAATGACCTGAATAAGCAGGTAAACCAGTGCAGCCTCATTGGAGTGAACTCAAGGGGCACAGCCACTGGAGTTTAACTGCCTTGGTGACCTCTCCTTCATCTCCAGACTCTGTCATCTCTGCTAGCTCTGTAGACCCTGTGTTTCTTACACTACCCGATTAGATCCTCATTTGAGGTCAGCAGCACTCCATCCACACCAGACGCGGACAGAAATCCGCCTAGTGTGAGCTGCCTGATGGTTTGGAAGAGGAGAAATCGGGCTGGCACCATCAACTATGAAATAAGATCCTCCCAGCACACCCACCATTGTCATCGCTATCACTGCCACTGGACTAGAGCGTCGTGAAAGCATGAACAGGATCTATGATGGAATACAGTGGTGCAGTAATGCTGTTCTTCTTCCCCCCAATATTTTGGACTTGAATACTGTAGCTTATACACCACAGCATTCATTTACTTATAATTTTACAGATTTAAAACTATAGGTGTACTGCTATATGTTGATGTATTATTGCATCAGTAAGTGTATTAAATAAAATAATATCTAGCTACAGCATTAAAGTGACTCATGAATCAATCAATAAAATCATGTTTGTGATTCTATATAATGATCTACTAATACTGGGTACTCTATGTGCATTTAAAAACTGAATGATACATTACTTAAATAGGGTTGTAAGTTTTTACTAAATAAATATTTTTTATTACTTTTATGACAGTTAGTACAAAACTATTTTCAGACTCTTGTTGAGTGACATTTTCACATGTTACATCTTTATGAGGGTACAGAGGACACATAAGCCTGGAAACTGTGACCAGTGTTTTCTACAAGGATTTACAGAAAATATTTAATGTATATGTTGTTTTATGAGGAGAATTTGACAGATTACATACATGTGTGGATTTTTACTCTTCCTTCTAAACTTCATTTAGTGTCCAAAGTAACACACAGCAACAATGACTGCTTGCATAGCTTGCTCCTGTCAAAAATGAGCTAATCTCTCAGTATTCGCTTCTTTTTAGGGGAAGCCTTAGTCATTTTCCTGGTGCGTCCTTTGTATGACGGTGTTGAAAACAAATCTTAACTGCAGAGTGTGGAAATGCAACTTCTCACCTGAAATTGACTCAGTCAATAAAGTTTTCATTCACTTTGTAAACACAGGTTTTCAAAATGTCTCTTTGCAAGTCGCCTTTTTTTCTGTTGTGTTTAAATCTCGTCACTGTTGGGAGTGAAGCAACACGTCTGAAGGGCCCCGTCGTCCCTGTTTGACACCAGGTGTGTTCAGGGCATGTCCCAGGTAGAGAGGGATGTGCTGTGAAAAGGTATTTGACACTTTCTTTCTTTCTTTTTGCACATTTGTCACACTCACATTTCAGATCATCAAGCAAATTTTAATATTAGGCAAAGATAACCTGAGTAAATACAAAATGCACTTTTTAGATAATGATTTCTTGATTTTAAGACTATCCATTGTTGCTGTACTTGTCACATCTTTGAAGACTCTGAAAAATTCCCATCCTTGACTTTCACTCAGTAGATACGGTGGCATCTGCTGTATCTCTACATTATACGTAGGCTGCACAGTTACAGGCTACTACTGTTTAGTGTTCAGCAGGACCTGCAAATACCATAAATCATCTTTAAATCATCTCTTTACCTTCCCAATGACTTCACTTTGCACATTGTGAAGCAGGGGTTAGTGTAAAATAAGGCTACAGGCTTTGGAAATGTGGGTTACAGAAACATAAGCCGGCACCTGTCTCTCATGATAAAGCTTAGAAATGCAGAAATCCATGTTTCTACGAAGTAAAGGAGAATTTTCCTCCCCTGTCAGATCCAGTGTCCCTCCTCCATCAGTTCACCAGGCCCCACCCCGCCCCTCCCAGTCTGCTCTGCTCTGCTCAGCGTGCAGAGATGCTGTAGATGCGGCAGACTGGAAGGTGTTTGGTAGTGGATGCTGCAGCCGGAGAGATAACAACATACTGACAGACACCGAGAAGGACAGTCACCCGACAGCAGTCATTGTAAGCTTTTTGTTTGCCCTCTTCTCTCCGTGTCTCCTGCTGACAGGCTGCCCATGTCTTAATCTGTGTTGCACTCTTTATATTAAAGCTTACTTAAAATACTTAAAATGTCTTTTTGAACCGGGTTGGTATTGTGTAACATTTAGCTAGAGCATTGTATTTTGAATGGGCCTAGCCAAAAATGACAGTTTTATCCTGCTTCATAAAGCTAACCTGTGTCTAACATAATCAATAGCTAACATTAGTGACAATAAGCAGATTTTGTTCTACAACAAAGCCTGTTACAAAAATTTTAGTATATTTAATGATTTGCATCTACAGACAACAAGCGGACGATACCTGTGTATCAGTGGCATGTCAGGTGATTTCTCTTCATTGAATAACATATTGTGGTTTATTGATGCCTTACCATGAATTTAAGCTGCATCGGTTTGTACACCGACTCTGCATTTAGAGTCAAACCTGGTCAGAAACATTTAAAGAAAATCAAAACGTATGAAAACACAGTTTATGTATTTTTATTACTCCTGCTTACAATAATTGCAGTTATGCTAACATGTTGCTCAGCAAGGATGTACTAATCAGGGAAGTAATGCAAACTTGGATACAACTTTCAAAATAAGATGTATATTTTGTTCATTAATGTGTTTCAGCTAAAATCATAGATGGAAGCTAAACACTGACTTGTCTGAATCTGCAACTGAAATGCAAGTACAGAAAGGAAAACTGGTGGAAGAATATTTGAACTCAATCTTAGTGAAATTGCAGTGCTCCTGCAACCCTGAATTGGGTAAGTGTAAGACGGATATGGATGGAAAAGCAGCTCAAACATGAACTGTTGGGTAAAAACTGAAGTGAAGCCCTGAAAGAAAACAAGTTTGCTTAGAAGTAAATTGATTAGCTGAATTTTCTCATATTACAGGAAGAAAAAAGAAGATTCATATTCATGTTTTCACTCAAATAATTTCAAGTCCCTACATGTAAAAATTATTATAGCTTATCAGCCTCTCTGTGCTGTAACTGTAGGAATGTGCACAAGCTTTCATGTTTTTTTTCTCAGCCAAAGCCTTTTCAGTGATTTAGTTCTCATTCTTTCAAAGTCATGGGAGACCAGTAGTATTAACATACTTTCTTGGGTTGGAACTTATCCTTATGGTCACTGTTCTCATGTCATGTAAGAACAGCCTGCTCTACTATAAGCTTTAGCAGAACAATCCGACCATGTTTAAGTTCCAAAGAGAAATCCTGTTTTTCCAGCAGATGTAAGGATCTGTCATATTTCACAGAGATGCAACACACAGAAAAGCTGTTGTGGCTTTTTTAGTAGTACTCTTTCCTTTCTCTTCGACGACTTGTTCATGTGCAATAATGCGAGCTATCCTTACTGTATAGAAAGTGACATTTTTATCCACTAAAGTTTTGATATCTTTAATTGCAAGTCTTACATTTTTAAAAAAGAGAACTCAGATCCTTTAATCAGCCCTTGTAGAAAATATGTCTGCTTGTAGGAGACAGGAGCAATAGTACAAGTACTTTGGCATTTCAACCACAGATGGGTGTTACAATGCTCGTTGGCTCAAGTGTAATGCCATGTATTAAAAGCTTTATTTATTTTTAATGGGTTGATCTGCTTGTGTGAGATGTGGATGGATTATGAGGCAAACAGATCCAGCTTTGCTGCGGTCATTTCTCCATCACTGTTTGATTCAGTTTGTTGTTGTTTTGTTCTCTTTGTTGTCATTTTCAATTTCTTTATGTTTCGAGTCTGTTTATGTGTTTGCACCACTATTTGGTTCTTTGGGTCTCTCTCTCTGTATGTGTGGTTGTAGTGGTGTTCATGGGTGTTGGAAGTGTCGTGTGCTTAAAAACAACCACACACAATTTTTCATGAGTGCAAATGTTAGTCATGGGATTCCACAAGGTTCTGTGCTGGGACCTGCACTTTTTACATTACTTCTTACTTCCTTAAACATTATTATTACAGAACACACCAAACTTTGTCATTGCTTTGCATTGCTATACAGGTGATACCCAGTTGTGTTTATCCATGAAGCCCAATGATAAAAATCAGTCAAACCATCTGTCTGTCTGTTTCCTCTCAAGTATGAAAAGTCCGTCTCTGAACCTGCTGTGGCTGCACGTTTCTCACAGTTAAAAGAGTTTTTACTTCTCGCTGTTGCTAAGTCCTTGGTCATCTGATTGTCTCCTTAATATTATAATACAAATTATTTTTAGACAGTTGTTGGTGTGATTTGTTTCCCGATACATATAAAAAGTCTTTCTCTCCAGTGAGTTTCTCATCGTGTAGGTGTACTTCACCTCGTTCTCAGTGCAGCGGCGCATGAGGCAGTCCTCACCTGCTGAAAGTTCTCATTAGCAGAACAAGGTTCATCAACGCCAACTAGGCAATCCATCATCCCGGGGTCAGAAGGACCAGCACGTGGAGGAAAAACCACTTAGATTTAACCTGCAATCTCAAGGCAACAAAAGCAGACTACAGTAGACCAGCTCAAAACAAATTCACTGACACTTATTGGAGTGTTATTAAAGATATGAGTTTTCCTACAAAGAAAAGATACTTGTGTACTTTTCACTTATGTATATCATTGATTAGAGACTTTGATTACTATTTTTTCGTGCTCCACACATGCTTTTGAATGGTGAGTCAAAAAATTGTCACCTTGAAGCTATAACAAAGCCAAAGGCTAACAAAGCATGAATAAAGTGGAACATCCTGAAAGTAGAGTTTTTAGAGAAATTATGTGGTACAGACAGGAGACTCTAGGAAAGGGTTTTGATAATGCATAACTACAGGCATTATCAAATGGAAGGTTTGAAGCCTAATCTTGAAAGTAGAGATAGTGTCCGTCTCCTGAATCCAAACTGGAAGCTGGTTCCACAGAAGAGGGGCCTGAAAACTGAAGGCTCTGCCTCCCATTCTACTTTTAAATACTCTAGGAACAACAAGTAGGCCTGCAGAGCGAGAGTTATTTCATCTAACTGTAAGCCTTGGAGTCAGAAAAAAGTGTAACAGCAGTACAGTAGATAATCTAAAGCAGTCTAATCCCAGGTCATGGAGTTCTTTCCTTATCCTCTCTTCCCTCCGTGGACCTTCCCTCTCTCCAGAGCGGTACAGGACCATCCAAGCTGACTCGTGACACGTTGGCATACATAACATGTCTCATTTCTCATTTGTACCCTTTGACACCAAGACCTCTGGTTTCTCCCATGTGCGTGGAAGGCACGTAGAGGAGCAGTCGATTCCCATACGTTACCTCGGTTGGGTGCTTGGTAGTGTGCCTGACTCTGCAGATTTTTCCCAAGGCAGTAACTACAGCCCCTCCTGCAGATCAAGGAAATAAAAGAAAGTTCATTTTAATCCCCAAGCGGATTAAGAACCCCATGAGTGATTAAATGAGGCTTCTGTCTCAAAAAGGACAAATTACTGTACCACCTCAGACTTGGGAACCATTTTTACAGTTGTGTGTGCAGAACAAAGTAGATTAGACGTATCTCAGTTTCAGTGATCATTAGTCACGTCAGGAGATTGCATATTTCTGCTGCTTAAAGTTCTGCATGGATAGTAGAAGTGGGTTTTGTGTGACGCTGGTCGTGCCTAAGCTGTCTTTTCCCATGAAATGTACAGATGTTTACATTTAATCTAGACTAATGAACTAATAATCACAAGAAAATCTATTCAGGACATTTCCAACTTAGTTATACTGAATTATCAGTTGTCACTGATTAAATCAATAGCTTTTGCGCTCCTCAAGTAATACTTCAGAGCACAACAGCAATACTTCTACATCTTACTGAAGAAACATACAAGCCATGTCTTGTTTTATACTTGGCTTAATGAATGGGAGACAGTCAGAGGCAGCGTTGTACTTCAGGTTTTTGAATGGTGAAATCAAAAACGTTCTGGCTAATGTGAGTCCTGGTGTGTTTTAGAATAGCGATGCATTATGTACAAAACTGAACAAAAGCAATATCAGTTGGAAATATGAAGCAGTATTCAGTAAAGCAGCCAACCGTCTTAGGAGTAACCAACCCGTTCTCACTCCCAAAGCGTAACATTTTACGCTAGGTGACAAATCGTCACCATATTACGTTTTCGGCTACCCACCACGTTCCTAAATGACGACCTCGGAAAAAGAGGAAATATGAGAACCGTCTGGACTGAACCTACACATGTTCGCTCTTATTCTTCAAATCGCTTAGAAACACGCTATTTAACATCATTAAAGTCCTGGTTAAGGTCAGGAATAAGGTTATGGTCAGGGCTAGGGATAAGGTTAGGTTTAGGGCTGGAATACAGGGCTGGAACGTCTATTACCGCGGGAGCGTCATTGCACTGGATTCCAGCCATAACCCGCCGCGTACCATAAGAACGCCGAAGGTCTCCTTTCGCGTTCCTCAGACCGGCCTTTAAGGTGTCGCAGATAAATACAAACCAGTACCGGTAAAAAAAAGAAGAAGATTTATTCATAACACACGACAAAAGACCCAGGGAAACCAAGTTAAAGCTAAAAACCGATAAAAATCCTGAAAACCATAGATTTCACACCCAAGCCTCAACTCTCACGGCCCGGTACCAAACGACTGATACCGGTCCGTGGCCCCGGGGTTGGGAACCACTGCACTAAACCATATGAAGGGGAATTGGATCAATAATCCAATAAAACAAATTTGGTAGTGGAAAAAATGAACGTTACAGTCTTGCTGTAATACCTTTCTAGGATAGTGTGGGTATTCCTTATTGTCCACAGATAACTAATCAAAACTGGGCACTTACTTCAAACTACACAGGAAACCTGTTGTTGACATGACGTAGCTCTCCAAGTACATGTACTACAAAGCAAGTTCAGCATACATATATTTTCTTTTTCTGGATACGGCTTCATTAACATCAGGAATCATGTGGTCACATAAAGGTGTTTATCAACTGGTCACTCAGCCCAGGGTTTCCCAATAAGTTACAATATTCCTAATGTGGTGTTCAGATCAAAGGGCGGGTTTTTGGCAGAACCTAATTAACCTAACCCGGTCATAGAACGGTCTACCAGCAGCCGAGGAGCTGATTTTACAAACTATAATATCAGAAAAATATCGAGAGGTTAAAAACATGATACAGGCTGAAGCAACTGCACCAGATAAATAAAACTTAACTGAATGTAGCCAACAGGTAAAAAATAGGAACACGGTTAATCTAATAATTCTTGGAACTGATTGGTCGATAAATTCATTATGTAGGAAATCAGTAAGTGCTGATTTTGTGGTCTCTCGTCTTCAGCATCACCTCCTTTGGTTACCATGGGGATGAACGCCAGCTCATAAGCACCCATTGTTACCAGTTGTGGGTGGTGTTTTTTTCACCAGTCAGTTGCCATGGTGACACCTACTGTAGCAGGAAGAAACCCTCGTATTAGTTTTGGATACTTTGGGAGTCACTGTTTATCTGCAGCGTAGTTTTTAGATACTACAGTGTTTCATGAAATTTCCTCTGTAGAGATGACATGAAAATTAAAACAAATGTTGATACTTGTTGTGATCCAGAACTTGTTGTTGTTACAGATCCCGGGATTATCTTAACTTTAACACAAAGATATAATTCATCATGGGCTGAAATGCATCAAAAGGAAATGATATGATTAATATAAAGCTCACAAACCTGCTCATGAAACTTTGAAGAACAACCAGGATGTAATTTATGTTATAACTGATAGTGGAGAGGAAGTGGAATTACAGGCATTTTATACGTGCTGCAGACTGGATCAACATCACTGCCTGGAAGAGCAAGTATTAAAATAATCACCTGACATTTCTAATTTGCATGAGTGTCAATGTTGAGAAGACAGATTGATATAAACCAAGTGGATGAGACAGTCTTTGTTACTAACCATCATTTTTTTTTATTATTTCTGTGTGATTCTCGCGTTTGGGGAAATGGACTTTAAAAAAACACAACTCATAGATTAGTTAACTTCAACATTAAAATGGAACATTAATTGCATCACATTACATAGATCAAAAGACTGAAAGTATTAATAAAATATAAACCTGAGAGATTAATAGATCATACTAATTGTTAGCTGCTACAAATACAAAATTCATACTGATTGCAAACTATCAGTATCCTCTTGCTGAACCTGAAGCATTAATAATATTATTAATAACATTTTATAACACCGCTCAGGACTAAGGATTTAATTTCCTTAGAATTAAATTGAATTTCCATGTACTTTACGTAAAATGAAAGTATTTACAAAGAAATACTTAGCAGTATATAACCTAGCAAGTAACATTTATTTATTAGTGCTTTTCAGAGCAAGAAATCAGCCCCTAATTAATACAGGGATCTCAACAAATAAAGAAATAAAGAAATTACTTAATCAAAGCTTGTGCAAGAATGAACACACACACGCGAACCTGTGAAACAACAAAACTCAAAGCAGAGCCGGAACGCACACATTAACTTTTAGGGATGTTACAGGGTGCAAAAGAGAGGGTGGCGAGCTGTTTCAGAGTTTTGGAGCAAAGTTTTTGGACACACTCTTACTTTTCAGACACATCTTATCTTAATGACCTTGTAGTACCATATCACCCTATTAGAGCACTTCGCTCTCGCTCTGCAGGCCTACTTGTTGTTCCTAGAGTATTTAAAAGTAGAATGGGAGGCAGAGCCTTCAGTTTTCAGGCCCCTCTTCTGTGGAACCAGCTTCCAGTTTGGATTCAGGAGACAGACACTATCTCTACTTTCAAGATTAGGCTTCAAACTTTCCTTTTTGCTAAAGCATATAGTTAGGGCTGGACCAGGTGACCCTGAATCCTCCCTTAGTTATGCTGCAATAGATGTAGGCTGCCGGGGATTCCCATGATGCATTGAGTTTTTCCTTTCCAGTCACCTTTCTCACTCACTATGTGTTAACAGACCTCTCTGCATTGAATCATATCTGTTATTAACCTCTGTCTCTCTTCCACAGCATGTTCTGACTTCTGTTTTTCCCCATTTTTTGATGATGAATACATGTGAGGAGGAAGAGGAAGACTCCCTGGCCCTGCTCTCTGATGCATATTCAATTTTTTTTAACTCTCTTGTAGATGATATTCCAGGCTCAGTCATAATTGTATCTCTATGCCTAATTAAATGTAACCCATTCACATAAAGCAAATCTTTATAAATAATGAACATTATACAACCTCAGATGTTTGGAATGACACCATCAGAAGAATGCTTCCAGTGCTGTGTTTGTGCCATGTTGTGACTTGTGTTGGTGCAGTGGCGTTAGTGGCTGTCACTCCCAACATGCTCCTTTAACATACAGGTTTACTATGGATTATGACACAAGTCCTGATGTAAACCTAACCAGGTACATTTCTGTGGTATAACATCGCTGATTTATTTTTTTACCTGACCCTATCCAGGTAGGCCTTGTTGCCTAAGCACCAATAACGTTTCATGAATTGGTCAGCCTATTTTTAGCTGGTTGCTGGCCTCATAATTCACAGCAGTGTGGATGGGAAACTGAAACAGTGTGCAAGCCAGCAGTGAAAAGGGCAAAAACATCGTCTCTGTTCTGAGCAGAGCTGCTCGCTGGCTCAGCTTCTCTGCTGTTCTGTTGTTTCAGCGTTGATAGATAACTTAACTCAAGCACAAAACCTCACCTGTAAAATTAGACCGTTGAACCGTGAATGACCTCCCTTCTCCTTTTTGTCTCGTCTCTTTCCTCCCCACACTCCTCCACCCACAGTCTGTGATCTAATATGGATAATAAGGCACTGGAACTTGACTCTGTTAGCCTCCCTATGGAGGAGGTGGTCATATGTAATGGTGACAGCCAGCCTGCTGCTCAGCCTCAGCCGCAACAGGAGGTATCCATGCTGACCCACCTGAAGAAGGTTGAGAACCAGATCACTGAGGCACAGCGATTCACCCACCTACCCCGACGCTCAGCTGTTGACCTGGAGTTCATCAACATCTCCTACACCATTCGGGAGGGACCGTGCTGGAGGAGGAGAGGTAACAGACTTCTGACCATCCTTTATATACAGTTTTCCACTTTAACCAGTTTCTAACTGAGTAAAGATACTGTGAAAAGGCAAAATCAAGACACGAGACAGTAGATGTGTGGATGGATGAACCCCAAAATAAACCGCATGTATCTAAAAGTGTTCCCAGAGACAGCGAGCTAGCACAATGCTTAAAAAGTCGAGAACAGCTAGATCATTCATTGTTTCTAAGCGGGAGACATCACAGTAGATGGACACGGTAGTACTTCTTCAAACTAATAATAATAAAATTAAATAATAAGAGTTATTTAATGGATGTCAAAAACAAAAATAAACTTGGACCAACATCAGTATCGGTGGGTGTTCACCCAAGTAAAGTCTGTGTTTGCTTCAGTCGGTGAACGCTCGGCTCATGTGGAATCATTCTCTGTTTCTCCATTCAGTCATTCAGCTTTTGTCACCGCGCTGTGTGTTAAATATTTGCTGCCTTCAGGCTTAAAAGGCGCCTCTGACATAAAGTGTTAGGAAATCTCTGGCCTGTGTCTTCTCTGTTTGCTGTGCAGCGCATTCATGCTGCACAGTAAACGGCAGGGTGCACGTTTCACATTTGATACTGGAGATGTGGAAATAACAGTTTTGCAACGCTGACAGAAATAATTAATAAGTGGTTTAAATCTGCACTCAGTCTTTCAGTTTAGGTGGGAAGGTTTCTGAATGTATTGTGTAAGCTTGTCAGTCATGCTGCAGAGGCATCTACATTATTTAATATATAGAAAACACATAACTGGATTTGGTTGTGTCATAATGGGCTGCTCAGTAGTTTTGTGCATTGTAGTGATACTCAGGTACACAAATCATTCTCCTTGTCTGTCAGCTTTAAGATGCATGAGGTGCAGTGCAGTCACGGGTATGTCTCCTCACGTTTTTGATGACACTGGCTCAAACACAGCACGAGGTCTACCCTCCACATGTTATAAATGACAATGATTTCCTGTAGTTTTGCAGACTCATTTAAACTGTTAATATTTTGTTGCCAGCGGTATAGCCTACAATAACACACATCGTGGGTAAATTATGACTCTTTATTTGGGCAGGACGTTTATCTGCTTTCTGCAGCTGACAAAAAAAATCATTTTTCACTAATATTTCTCTCGTGTGTTTCTTTGCGACTGAATCACCAGAAGATGAAACGTTGACACATTCACTGACAGCAGTGTGTGCTTCCAGCTGTTGTAACCCTGATCGCTACTGATTTTTCTTATTTCCCCGTCACACAGAGGAGGCGAGGCTGATTGTTTCTGACACGCTGCCCTCCCCACGATCCACCCTGTTCACACCCCCGATCAATCCATACCATACATCGCTCACAGAGACTAACACACAGATGCTGTGGCTATTACTGCATGTACTTTAGTCAGTACAAATAAAAAGTTATGTGTATTTGATTTTCTTGCATGCACTGCCTTAACTTTTAGATCTGATACTGAATTTATGATTGAATGCAAGATTCCTGAACCAACCTCACTCAAGAATATTTGCACCACCAGTCTTTAACACTCGTACAAAAGTTTGTTGGTCATTTGTCCAGGCAGGTCGTGTCTTAATGCACATCTTTCTTCCTGTCTTATGTTCTACATTCATCAGCTAAGTGCTATACAAATACAGGCCATTTACCATCAGCTCCTTGAAGCCCTCCTTGTATTTCTAAGCAGCCTCTCTTCACGTGTTATTACATTTCCATTTGTATCCTTAAACATCCAAACAAGCTGCACATCTTTTCCAGCCAATGAATACAAGTCCTTCTCTCCTTCTTTGGTGTCCAGCCTCACATATAACTGACAGCAGGCCATTTCCTTTGCGACCTTTGTCTTTGCTGGATGCCTGGCCTCCCAGTACACCTTACTCACCCCCACCCAGAGAGAGAGAGACATTTTCATCCAAAACAAAACAATTCATTTTCTAATCAGTAAGTCAGAGAGTTCCTTTTAAGATTGATGATTTTTTAACTTTGAACTCAAACAGACACAAAACACATGAGTTGTTTAATTAACTTTACTTCTGGGCAATATAAAGAAAATGCACTCTTTAGACTTATGACAAGCTTTACAGAACACAGAGATAAGGAATTTTAAGATGACACAGATAACAATAACACTGGGGATGTGCTGCTCAGTGTCCTGTGGATTGCTGAAAAGTCAGGGAACGCAAACTCATAACCAGAAATCTGTCTGAATAACAAGACAACGTCACAGCTTTACTAAGGGAACACGCACTAAAAATGGTGCCGCGGATACTAGAATAAATTAATAAAATTAGAAAGAAACCAAGGTATTATGAAATTCAGTTCAATTCAATTTTATTTATACAGCGCCAAATCACAACAACTGTCACCTTAAGACTTGTAAGGTAGACCCTATAACAATACATGCAGAGCAACAATCATATGACCCCCTATGAGCAGCACTTTGGCGACAGTGGGAAGGAAAAACTCCCTTTTAACAGGAAGAAACCTCCGGCAGAACCAGGCTCAGGGAGGGGCGGGGCCATCTGCTGTGATTGGTTGGGGAGAGAGAAGGAAGACAGGATAAAGACATGCTGTGGAAGAGAGACAGAGGTTAATAACAGATATGATTCAATGCAGAGAGGTCTATTAACACATAGTGAGTGAAAATGGCTCAAAAACTAGTATAGAGACTCAGAAAGCAGAGAGAAACACATATGAAAGCAAAAACACTCAATAATCACTTCAGCCATAAACTAGAAGACATCGAAGAATTGTTTTAAATTATGAGAGACTTGTATAAGGAACCATAAACAACCACCCTCACCCACAGCATAGTTGGTGCTCCATGTTGATGCTGGTAAACTTGACATTGACACGTGATTCTGCACAGTCTACTGTAATATAACAGCTTACTGTCAAAAGCAAGGGCCAGTTTTTACTGCTCATTTGTACAACAATCTCAGATTCATTATAACTTGGACCTAAAATTAAGCGCCTTGAGGCAACTGTTACTTACAATGTGTTTGAGGCTGTCAGATTGTGTAGTGGGAAAAGCATTTATCAACCTCTCAGAAAATGTGACCCCGGTGAATCCAGAGTTGGGAGTGTGGGAAGTTTACTGGGGATCATCAGTCATCACCATCCCAAAGTGCAGAGGACATTCATCCACTTTAACCAACCATATTTGTACTGTAAGTGTTGATGCATCTGCCAGCTGAATTTACTGGTCAGTTTTACTGTCAGACATGTATTAATATTATTCCATATGAGCCACTTCTAGTAGAGAATAATGTGCGACTGTAGCTCTGAAGACATTATTTTATAATTATGTTATAATCAGTGGAAGGTGGAATATTGAACCTCAAATTCTTACCTTGTTGTATTAGCTCAAAACATTTCCCCCTGTGCTTACATTTCTTTTAAAGTTTTAAGCAGTTCCTATACGTGTTAAATGATGAACAGAGCAGCAGAAAAATAGGATATGTTAGCTAACTGAACAGTTTCATTTCTTGTCCCTGCTTGCCCCTGGTGTTTAGGGAAAGTAGGGATCCTCTCATGCCCCGGCTTGTAACACAGTGGGGAACACCTGGCCCCACCAGCTCATATCTCAGTGGAAACCCTTCTATGCATGTTTAATTGAGGACTCAATATTTATGTTATTTAGCCACAGTTGCTGTGCATCTACAAACCACTTTACAACCCTCCTCTGCCCCAAGACTGACTTTCATCTGTGTCATATGTGTTCACGGACTCCTGCTCTGTTCGGTGATGGGGCAGTGGTGAAGTCTTTTATTCCAAGTGGCTTTTTTTGGAACTAGTAGCTCCTATTTAACATGAGTATTTGCATTATGCTTACATAAAGTTTGTTCTTGTGGAGTAATATAATATCACTGCTCATTCCCATGAATACCCTGTCACTTATTTGCAGGTTTCAAAGCCTTATTAAAGTGCCTGTCAGGAAGGTTCTGCAGCAGAGAGCTTATAGGGATCATGGGACCATCGGGGGCAGGGAAGTCCACCCTGATGAACATTCTAGCAGGGTACAGGTGAGCCGACTCTCTGATACAGTTATGATGACATAAATGAGGCCTGTGTGGTACAAACATAAGGTGTAGTTAATTAATAAAGTTTGTCTGGGCAGTGAAATGTTTGGTATCTGTCCTTCGTGCTGCTCAGGGAAACAGGGATGAAGGGTCAGATCCTGGTAAATGGGAAACCCAGGGACCTGAGGACCTTCAGGAAAATGTCCTGCTACATCATGCAGGAAGACATGCTGCTGCCACACCTCACTGCCAGGGAGGCCATGATGGTGAGCCGTAAACTCAGCCTCGGAGCACATTTTGAAGCGTTGCTTTTGTGTAGCATCTGAACCTGGCTTTGTGTTTTGTTTCGTAGCTTTTTTTAGCTTGTGATTACGTTAATGCGATCTACTTTCTCTTTGCTCAGGTTTCAGCCAACTTAAAGCTGGATGAAACTATGGATGTGAAGAAGGAACTGGTGAGAGCAGTTTACCATGCGCTGTAAACTGAACCAGCCAGTTTACTCATAATGTCCACAAGCAGTATTTTATTACTCACCATCTATTTTGTTATGTAGCACCACATTCTTATTCCTGCCGAGCATTTTCATGTTTTTTCTCCCTGTTTAAAGAAGACATTTTTTATTGGTGCTTTGATAATCAGTGAAATCCGGCACTGTGCCTTTCTCTCTTCTCTGTTCAGGTGAACGAGATTCTGACTGCTTTAGGGCTCCTTGATTGCGCCCACACTCGTACCAGCTCACTGTCAGGTGGTCAGTGTAAACGTCTGGCCATCGCCCTCGAACTGGTTAACAATCCTCCAGTCATGTTCTTTGATGAGCCCACCAGGTGAACGGGGAGGAGATGATGTGTTGCCGATTGTATACCTAAATTATATCTTTTTATTATGTGAGATGTGCTTCCATAAAATCACATGCTGATAGTTGACTGCTGGTTCAAAGACTCAGTGAGTGTCAGAACTGGAATACCTGGTTTTAAATCGCACCTCTCTCTCTCGTCATGTTTCTTTATATCAAATGCAGCTGCTGCTCGAGACATTTTCAAATACAGATGAAATGTCAGTACTTTCCTTCATCTTTGTGTGCAGACCTGAGCTTCCGACAGTTTTACACAATAGCTTACTAGATTCAGCACTTCAAAAGGTTGCTGTTAGCATTCCAGCTCTTAGTACAATTTTGGTATCCAGTCTTCCAGCCTCTCAACTAACATTACACATGTTTGTGTTTCGGATTCTTAGATTTTTCTCATATAAACTTTTATCCAGAGAACCATTCGGTGCATTTCAGCAGCTTCAATAACAATTACAGAAATGTAAGAAAAACACTGATGTTGTAAACAGCAACAAGAGCATTAGCTTTAGTTGTCAAACTATTAGCAGTTAGCTGATAGCAACATGAACCAACATGGTAGCAGCTAGCCGCTATGGCTAGCCATTATAGTAACATTTATGTGGGAGCTTTAAGGTTTATAGACTTATCTAAATTTAACAGATTAACAATTAAAATCATACAGTTATTTTACTTTATGTATTAATTATGTTATTTTTTGCAGTTTTCCAGTTTTTACATAAAGCCACGTTTTCTGGTTGTAGGACGGAGCTTAAACGGTGTACATCCTGTATGGTAGTGTATCATTAGTGTGTCCGTTTCCTTTAAAATCTGCAGACAACTGAGAAAACATGTTTCCAAAATTACTAAGCTAATACAATAACGACAGATTTTTTTAATAGAGAGATATCATCCTCAAGCTTTCTCATGTTTAGCTAAACTCTTATGTGACAGAGTGAATCTGCAAGTCATTGTGATTTGTCTACTCTTCCGTTTCTTTTAGACCGGTATTCATGGATCTTGTCTCTGTGTTTTAAGTGGCTTAGACAGCGTGTCATGCTACCAGGTGGTGTCCCTAATGCGTTCTCTGGCACAGGGTGGGCGTACCATCATCTGCACTATTCACCAGCCCAGTGCCAAACTGTTTGAGATGTTTGACAAGGTGTGTATCTGCCAATGAAGGAGGAAATAATGGACAGAAGCATAGACGCTGTATTTTGAAACCTCAGCGTATTGTTTTGGCTGCCACCATGTTGGTATTTGGAGCCAAGTGTCTGAGAACCAGTGGGTGATATCATTCATAGCTATCTCCACCTTTTAATATACACCACTGCCATGTAAAGAAAAATAAGTTGCAGTTCTGTAAGCTTCTGTAGAGGCTGCTTTTTGTCAAACCTGAATGTTTTTGCTCCACAGCTTTACATCCTCAGTCAGGGACAGTGCATCTACAAAGGCACCGTCCCTTACCTCATACCCTATCTGAAGACGCTCGGCCTCTACTGTCCTACCTACCACAACCCTGCAGACTTCAGTATGTTCACCTTACAGTACCTGTTATTGCTAGTTCATGTTCCCCAACTTTTCTGCATGATAGCAGCATTTCCAGGGAGTTCATTCTGTTCACGTCTTTCTGCTTTTGCTTGTGATTCAGTCATTGAAGTGGCATCAGGAGAGTATGGAGACCTGAACCCGGTGCTGTTTGAAGCAGTCCAAGGTGGAATGTGTGCTTTAGAGGAGAAGAATCAATCAGTCTGTGCAACAATCTGCCCCGTTGTAAGTAACAGATGCTATTCCACACATGGGAGAGTGTGCTGCAGAGAAGTTACAGTGACAGCAGTGCCATCGAGCAAGGAAGAAACTTGCTAGGACATATTGCCCTACCAAGACGACCACTATAGAGTCTCTGTACGCTCTTCTTGTCAATCGTTTTGTTTTATTGATTTATTTTATTACTCACAGTATTATCAGTGAGGGTATTTTGCTGGAGCGGACAGCCCCCCCAAGAGTGCCTTCAGACTCTTGGGGGGGCTCCTGAAGGCTGAAAGGCAGCAACAACCAGTGGGGAGCGGCATGGAGGTGCTATAACAATCTAGAAGACAGATTCCCGCTGCCCAAATCATAAATAAAATTAGCCCGATCTACAAGTCCCTGATCTCTTCCACCCAGTCCTCCATAGCAGAACCACATGCTGACGCTTGTTCTGGAAGGAGAGGATTATTTGCAACAGAGTAGTGATGGGATTTCCGGCTCTTTTTAGAGAACCAACTCTTTTGGCTCCGAACTGGCTCTTCAAGTTGTTTTGTTGCTTTAATTAATTTATTATTAACAATAATATAAAATTATGCACAAAAGGAATTACTAAAGTTAAAAAAAAAGTGGTTTTATTTATATATGTTTACATATAAATATATGCGGTGGCCCCTAGAGACAAAACACGTACAAACTCCAAAACACATTTCTAGCATTAACTGAACTTCCAAAGCAGAGCTACTAGATCACTTAAATTACACAATTGAAAGCATGTGTGTATTGTTTGTGTATTTATACACAGGCACTTATATATATTCAAATAATTTAAAATATGTTCATTTACCTGTTACTACCACACACTAAATCCGGTCGTTGGTACTTCCTGGCTTGTGTAGCCACGAGGTAACAAAGCTCAACACTGCCCCCTAGCATCCTGGAGCACTTCTGTTGTGTTTGTACGTGTTTTGGAGTTTTTACGTGTTTTGTCTGTAGGGGCCACCGTAAATATACTTTTATTTATTCACTCCACATAAAATGTAATAAATAAATCATATAATACAAAAACCAACTATTCACATTTCAACTTTTAACTATTTAAATTTTCAGCTTTTTCTTTTTAAACAAATTTAAAGTGAAACAACACAAAACACTGCAAACCACAACACAATTAAATATAAATTAAAATATGAAAACAAAAAGAAGATGCACATCCTCTGTCATATGGACCTGCATGAATAAACTTTCTGAATCCTTTATCATCTGCTACTGAAAATAGTTGTGGATGATTACTATACCTTTCTAATGTGACGTTGTTGTCCCTGGCTCTCTCTCTCTCTCCCTCCTGCTCTGTTCCTGTGCTACTGAGTGTAACTAACGCCCCTCCCCCCTCTGCTCAGCGTAAAGCACAAGGCTCGCTGTGGAGTGAAGCAGGAAAAGAGAGAGAGAGAGAGAGAGAGAGAGAGAGAGAGAGAGAGAGAGAGAGAGAAAGAAAGAAAAAAAAAACCCACGGCTCGCGATAAGGAGCCGGCTCTAAGAGCCATTTCGTTCGTGACCGACACATCACTACAACAGAGTTTAAAGAACCATGTTGACCATTATCTGAGTGGGGTGCATTAGGTGCAGTTTGCTCCTGCAGTACCTGTTCCTAGACGAGAAACTCCTGGAGCTTAGTGGTCATGACTGAAACGAGGGTGATTCAGTGCAATAAACACAGGTACTTCTTCTCCAGGATGACCAGAAAACATGCAGCACCAATGCTCAGCAGATCTCTCAGTGTTTGTACTGCTGTTTTAAAATTACATTTAAAATTAAATCAAACTCCTCTGAACCATTGCTGTGCCCTGCCAACCACAAGAATGTGGCCCTGCCCCACTGCATCAAGGCATTCGCCATTTAGTCTTAGATTGATTTACAGTCCTTTCACATTAACAGTTTAGCTTAGCTGTGTCCATTTCTGTTTCTCTGGATGATTGTGTTGCTTCCTAAACTCAGAACCAAAGCAGGAAACCATTACCCAAACTGGGACCTGTCATACTAGAAAAATAAGGGCTGGCAGGAAATGGGTAGAGCTTAGCTAACTATAAAAACCAAGAACTACCAAAGCCTGCAGAGACCTCAAAAGTCCCAACAGAAGAACACAGAGTTCAGCTGATATGGTCCTATGGCCTGTCTGCCATAGGGCAGGAAGCAGGGTACACTCAGCGAGACTGACAAACATTTACGCCTGTGGACAACCTAGAATCACCAGTTTAACCTAATTCCAGCAACTGTACCTGGAGAGAATCCACAGAGACACAAGGAGAACATGCAAACTGCCCACAGGAAGGCCAGACAGTGGATTCAGACTCGGGACCTTCTTGTTGTGAGACGACGGTGCTAATCACCAGGCCACTATGCTAGCTGTGTCAATAAAGACAAACTGACAGCAGGAAGTAGAACCAATATGTTCTGGCAATACCAGAAACCCATAAAAATGGTCTGTTGCTCTATTTTTACCCAGTTGATTCAGCTCTGACTGCAGGATGCTTTGTGTTGAGTTGACGATGATCATTTCTTCCATTTTTCCAGGATGCCAGGCACATAGAAAGCCACACCTTTGCCACAAGTACGCTAACACAGTTCTGCATCCTCTTCAAGAGAACCTTCATAACTGTATGTCGAGACCAGGTGGGTGGAAGGATCGCTTCAATAATCACAGCTGTCACGAACAGATCAGATGTGCTCTTACCTGAAACGAGCCTGATCATGGATGTTTTCTTTCTCTGCTGTCGTCCATTCTCAGGTTTTGACCCACCTCAGAGTGATATCCCACATCTGCATAGGTGTGTTAATAGGTTTGCTCTATCTCAACATTGGCAATGATGCCAGCAGGGTGTTTAACAACACTGGATTTCTCTTCTTCTCTATGCTCTTCCTCATGTTTGGAGCACTCATGCCTACTGTGTTGACCTGTGAGTATGATCGAGAGGTTATGGACTTCCTCCCCTGTTGATACTATTATGATAAATCTCATAAATGTGTGTAAACATTTTGGGCTTTTGGCAGTTCCTCTGGAGATGTCTGTATTCCTGAGGGAGCATCTGAACTACTGGTACAGCCTGAAAGCCTACTACCTGGCCAAGACCATGGCTGATATTCCCTTCCAGGTGAGCTGGCAGTGCTGTGATTGGATTGGTGGGTTTACTCACTGAGGGCCTGAGTGCTGACAAACAACAAAATATATCCACTTAGCTTCACAACACTGTACTCTAGTGTTAGCAGATGGTGTTTGCAGGTTGTAGGAGCAGATTAGTTTGCTAACATTGTTGTTGGGTCTCATCATGTCAAAGAAGTCACCCAAGTGTCGGTTATTGGTTACACTGTAGAGCGGCAGATTCAAACGTTCTCAGATGTAATGCGTGGGCGTTATCATGGATTGAAATGGAAACGAGGTAAATGTCACAGTGATTTGGAAAGCTACTTTTGATCCTGCTGACCATCATTGTCATTGAGTACAACCTTAATTTGTATTAAATCCATCAACATTTATATCTATTAAATAAACCATTGTGCAGTACTCCAGTCATTGTGATTGGCTGGCACGGGAGCTGAGGGCTCTGTGTTTGGATGCGAGTGTAGCTGCAGCACACTTTAACATCTGTGACAGGGTGTCCTCGCTGTTCCTCTACTAAACATCAGTTAATGAACGTGTTATTTTAGGTGATCTGCCCCATCATGTACTGCAGCATAGTGTACTGGATGACAGAGCAGCCTCCTGAGGCAAGTCGCTACCTGCTCTTCATAGCCCTGTCCACCTGCACTGCCCTGGTAGCCCAGTCTCTTGGGCTGTTGGTTGGCGCTGCCTCCACCTCACTACAGGTAGTGCATGTTTGCATTGTTTAATACACATTTTCTTGGCTGATGTAACACGATGTATATCCTCTACACCTCCCAGGTAGCCACATTTGTAGGGCCTGTTACAGCTGTCCCTGTGCTGCTGTTCTCTGGATTCTTTGTCAACTTTGACACAATCCCCAAGTATCTGCAGTGGAGCTCCTATGTTTCCTATGTCAGGTGAGTGTCGCTGGGAGGAACAGCTGCAGGTTCAGTCGGGTCCACAGGGTTTTGAGGAATGACACATTGCTTTTCTGTCTGTACACCATCACAGCACATTTTACATCAAGCATTTAAGAAAAGATTGAAGAGCAGACTTTCAGCTTTAATCATAAAATTATAAAACTATGTTTTCTTGCCCCAAAGATTATGAAGTTAACAGTATTTGAGTTTGGCTGATTAATATATGATTTGTGAATGTTTTATTTCTTTAGCAGCTGCCAAAACCTGGAAGAGTTGGTATCTTAAGTGTTTTGCTTAATTTGGTCACTTTCAGTCATTCATGTTAACTTAAGACAAGGATGTCAATCTCATATGGATAAAAAACCACACTCATAAAAATATAAACAATCTGCAACACAAAGCTTGCTGCTGCAGCATCGAGTGAAGCACCAGCTGCTGCCCTCCAGCACAAAATGCTTGAGCCTACTGTAATAAGTGGAGATTAGTGGACAAATAACTAATGGTAAAACACTGTTAACACATTTACATCTGGTTCTGTGCAGTCATGGTGACTCTGTGTTTGTGCTTTTTGATTATTAATGTGCTTCGTTTCAGTTAGTTTCTGGTTATGTTTCAGTGATTTCTAGTTCTTAGGTTTTGTTCCTGTGCCTCCCGTGTTTAGTGTGTCATGTCTCTAGTGTAGGTTTGGTTCTGTTTCCCATGTTTCTGCCTCTGTTCTTTATGTTCTGTCAATCTGCATCTCTGGTTTCCTGTTTTATTGTGATAGTTCCGCGTCCTGTGTGAGTCTATTCTGTTTTGCTTCTTCTGTCTCGTCGTGTCTGATTAGGTTCAGCTGTGTCTTTCTTCTGTTGTGTATTTCCCTCGTTACCCTCTGTGTATGTGTGTTCTGCTTTCTTACCCATCGGTTCGTCTGCTTATCATCCACTGATAACCGTCCATGTCTCAGGTATTCATGTATTTCCTAGAATTCCTGGTTTTTGTGTATTTCGTTTTCCCGGTTTAGGTTTTTGTGATTAGTTTCTCATTTATCTGTTTTTCGGCCTCAATAAAAGGCACGCCATTTGTTAAAATCCAGTTCCGTTTCCACGTTTCGTGCATTTGGGTCCACTACTTTCCACTCCACAGAGTCTACCTGCGCTGACACTGACACTTAGATTATAAAGTATCTGACTGATCCTTTCAAGCATTTTTTGTCCAAAAGTTATTCATAGGATGCTAACTATTTGTAAGATGCATTCAAATCCTCGATGGCTGGGCCTGATTACCAAAGTCATCCGCATTTATTACAGAAACAGTAAGCAATATTTGAGCTATTGTGACCGGGCTGTTTACAGATAAGACTTCGTCTCTCTCGTAGGTATGGCTTTGAAGGGGTCCTCCTGTCTATCTATGGGATGAACCGCACAGAGCTGGAGTGTCCAGGGCCGGTGTGTAAGTTCCAACAGCCTGAAGAGGTTCTGCAGCTGCTAGATGTGGAGGATGCAAAGCTCTATGTAGATTTTATTGTCCTGGGAAGTTTCTTCATCATCCTACGTCTGGCCACTTACCTTGTCCTCCGCTACAAGGTCAAGTCAGAGCGATAGATTCTCTTCAGCTCATCTCCAAAACACACGACCCCCCCTAGACTCTGGACTCTTTCCTGTGCAGAGAGAACCTGTCACGTCATGTAGGAGTTTGTTTCATTTCATTTTACATGTTGCTGCTAAGTGGACAGAACAAATTCTGGTTGTGTTCTCCTGCCAGCTGGTGACAGTCCTTTAAACCACTATACAGCTGTTTTACCTCATCAAGAACTAATGGGTGTGCACAAAGCCATGTCACAGAGACTGAGCCACATTCAGCTACACGTGCTGTACGTTTTATAACTTACAGAAGTTTTTAGAGCCAAGCAGATGGGACTCAGTAGCAGAACTGACATCCTGCTTTAGTCCACACTGTGCTGCTGCTCTGGCAGAGTATATCTCTGGTCCAGGATACTCACCCCTTACGAAATTCAAATGCAAAAAGAGTGTTTACTTTTGTAAGCCAAAAAAAAAATAAAAATGAAGTTGCACTAAAGATGTTTGATAATGTGCCTGAAAGAGTGAAAAAGCAACAATCACGCGGCCTTTGTATCACTGAAAGAGAGAGCGGATTTGGGCCGTAGCCCTAAAAACATTAACTTCTCAAAGCTGTGGTTTTTATCATATTGATAGTTGTAAATTGAGCTTTGCTATGATCGCCTGAAGAAATTTGATATTTTTTGTACTTCCACATTATAATCATGAATCTAAATAAATCTGTTAGTGATGATCACGAGGACAAGCCTTAATCATATTCCACTATGTTTTATTATCTTTAGTACTCCATGCATATGCAGTTCAGTTAGAGCCAAGCAGGTGGGACTCAGGAGCAGAACTGACATCTTGCTTTAGCCCACACTGTGCTGCTGCTCTGGCAGACTATATCTCTGGTCCAGGATACTCACCCCTTACGAAATTCATTATTGTATTTAAGCTACATAGGTGAGTTACTGTACTGTCATTACTGTTTTTGTGTCCGCTCTACGTCCACCAATGCCACTGATCTGGGTGCTATCTCACATTTCATTTTAATTACACGTTTTTTTTAAAAAGCAGATGTTGAGACTGCACATTACAGCATACCGAGCGACCAAAGACTGCTAATGAATCTGCACGTGTCTTCATATTTTTTACATTGTGTTCTGTTTTTGTTATGACCACTTGTATGTTTATTAATCCATTCCATGTTGAAACACATAACAGCCAAAAGTTCTGTACAGCTATGTAAACTTCCAATAAACACTGATATGACAGATGCTTTGTTTAATTAATAACAAAACATGAAATATCCAATCAAAATTCCAAGAAATAAGATTTAAGATTCTGCATTTAAAGTGTCAACAGTGGCTAAGGACAATCCACAGAAAGATCTGGATGATCTACTCTGAGCTACAGTCATGTACCAGAACATTAGACAAATCCTCAGGTCTTAAATGAGATAAACACGACTTTATGAACAATGACCAAAGCTTATGTATTACACATTACTTTGACTCTTTAGGTACAGATGTGTGTACCTATGTTTGTAGTTTATAGATCCAACAACAGGAGTCGATGCTCTTTCAATGTAACACATTTGTCAACCATAGAAGAAGACGGGGCATCAAGTACATCCGGGTAATATAGTCGGAGCTTATGAATGCAGTGGTCATAGAAGTTTGGTAAGAACACTGAGGAGAGTTTGTGATGTTTCGTTCACCCTGACAGCTACAGTAAGCATACCCACGCGTGCTTTATAGTAACAGTGTAGCCTCCGACCTGTGGAAAAGAATGCTTCTGTCAGGGAGTAGCTAGCCTCAGTTAGCAACACTGTTTACATCCAGAGCAGCCAAGCGTAAACCTGGAAGGTCAGGATGAAAGCAATTTCTAAACACCGAGAGCGAAACCTGAATATTTTACTGCCACGTGGAGCTTTTTAATTTTTAATATTGCTACATTGGAATAAGTTTCCAAGTTAGCTGGCTAACTGAGAGTAGTCCTGCTTGATTAACTGGAAACTGAATGATGGACACTGTTTCATGTTTGTGGCTGATAGGTGATCTTTATGGTGTCCACGTCTCTGCTGTATCTGATGTATTCTTGTATCTCCATTAGGGCTGCCACGATTAGTCAACTAGTCACGATTATGTCGACTATTAAAATCGTCGACGACTAATTTAATAGTCGACGCATCGTTTGAAGCTTTGTAAGATCACAAAGGACGCAGGAATGAGTAGTAGGATTTAAGAGTGTAATAACGGACTGAAACAGAAGATGGCAGCACTGCATGTACAAGGATGCCAGCTGCCGTTAAACCCCGAAGAAGAAGAAGCTGTGTCCCAGAATTCATAGCGCAGCCCAGCGCAGTTGTCAACAATGGCGGCAGCTAGTTGGTTTTACTCTTATTATTCTTTCTGGGTCACAAAATAAATGTTTAACATATTTTCAGGCGAGAATGTAGCTGTGTAAACCTCAAATATCTGCTCAGTTTATCAAGACACCGCATATTTTCAAAAGCGCTCCGACGTTTTCGGAGACGTCTGTTACCCACTAGCTCGTTAGCGAGCCGGGGGCGAGGCTCACTAGCGCCGTGAGAACACAGGACTCCCAGCAAATCGTTTTCAAACCCACCGTCAGGTTAAACATGATATATAAGTCACTTAGATAACTTAAAAATGTTATTGTTTGGCTTTCTTTAGTATTTTATTTGTTCCTGAGTAAATCGGTTTGGCTGAGATTAAAGTTATAGTTTTTGCACAGCTAAAACTGTCAAGCAGACAGCTGATTATCAGAAGTGTGAGACGCTGGAGAATATACTCCGGTGTCCTGTTATATTTTAGAAAGCAAGGAGTTTATTAAACTTCACCGAAACAATCTGCAAATTTCATTAAAAATTAATAAACTACCATCTTGTCTTTATTTTTAGTTAGCACAAACACTTCAAGCTGTAAGCTAATGATAGTTATATAAGACCAGATGCTGCTGGTGCAATAAGCTGTACGCTGTATGTCCAATGGATGATGATCTGATTAGTTGACTAATCGCAAAAATAATCTGTGACTAGTCGACTATCAAAATAATCGTTTGTGGCAGCCCTAATCTCCATTTGTCAGTATTATTATTTTTAATGTACTTTGAACTACTTTAGCCCAGCTCTCTTTTCCCCAGGGCGCCAAACCTACACAAAACCTCACAAGCTAGCCAGTGTCCTTCTGATCCAGGCCGGTGTTGTGCCAAAAAATGATAGCTCGTATTTAAACTGCTATAAATAACTTGTTGCTCTGTAATATGTGAAACAAATGTATCCCTCATGAATGCTATCAGGTCATCTTGAGGCACAAACAACATTCATGTCACAAGGTAGAAGCTGCAGTCGTTTTTTGGCAGTGACGTTTATATATCCTTAATTTTTCCAGTTAAAAAAAACATCTTGTTGACTTTTAAAATGTCTTTTTCAGAGTATTCTGTTCACTGAAGTCTATTAACCAACATACATAAAGATATTACACATAAAAAACACAGAAACATTTGAAATCAGTTTTTGGCACAACACTGGTGTTGGCATTACTAATGCTTCGTCTGTCTGAAATCACTAACCACATGCCTGTACCAGATTTATGTTTCCAGGCATCTTGTTGGTGTTACTGCTGTTGGGGAATCATCTCTATAAAAGCTTCACAACATTATATTAAAACGCATGTGCTTTCCCCTGCTGACACACACTTAGCCCAGATGTTCTCACATCTGCAGTCTACACATAGAGTCCGTTTTTATTTTTACCAACAGCTGTTTAACCAGGAAGGGATGCCACCTTTAGCTGGAGCCGAGTTGGTCCACACTCCATTGCAGCTGTATCGATACCTGCTCAGGTGCTGCAGGCAGTTACCATCCACAGCAATGCAACAACACTATCGACATGCCATAAGACAGGTGAGGTCATTTTATGCACCGATCAATGACAAGCAAAATGTTTTCTAAGTGAAACTGTGATGGTAACTTTAATACCTTTTGGACTCTTGTGTGACAAGACTAACTGAGCTACATCACATCTGACACAGAGAAATGGTTTTAAACAGCTCATTGAGAATCAATCTGTGCTCATGAAGTATTCATATAATCCTGCACATAGTGAGGATCGGGAAAACGATGAAAATTGTCTCAATGCAGAATTAGTGAGCCGTCTTTATTAAGCACCAGTTCACAGCAATAGTTATTTTAGGGACCTGGCATTAATAAAGAGAGAACAGTCACATGATCACAGGGTGACAGTGGGGAGGAAGAACGTCACTTTAACAGGAAGAGACCCACCCAACCTGGTGTGTTTTCGGGATAATTCAGTAATCTTTGTATTACTGTAGAGCAGGGGTCCCCAATCCCAGTCCATGAGGGCCGGTGTCCTGCAGGTTTTAGATCTCACCCTGGGTCAACACACCTGAATCACATGATTAGTTCATTACCAGGCATCTGGAGAACTTCGAGACATGTTGAGATGGTCATTTATCCATTTAAATCAGCTGTGATGGATCAAGGACACATCTAAAACCTGCAGGGACACCGGCCCTTGAGGACTGGGATTGGCGACCCCTGCTGTAGAGTCTTGATCTTACAATATAAAGTGCCTTGAGGAGAGTAGCGCTTTATAAATAAAACTGAATTTATGGCCGTGTGATGTGATGAAATATATCAAATGACAAAGCCGATTGTTTCATATTATACTCGACAGTTTATTTTGTATTGTGTGAAATACACCGATAACTGCGATACTTTTGCACCGACAGTAGTCACCACGGCAACACAGAAGGAGCATACAAAACAAATCGAGGGGCTCGTTGCTAGACGAGGGGTTACCTCTGTAACCGAGTCTGACATGGAGCAGAAAACTGTGCCGACCCGGCCCCCTCCACAGACACCCACACCACAGACCTCTGACACCACCTAAGCAAGAATCGCGTGTTTGCGAATGAGAAGCACAAAGAATCCCGAAGATAAATATACATATATGGTTTTGTTCACTGATCAAAACACACAACACGTGACTGTGTGGGGTGTATTTATAATTGTAGCGACTTCCACAGTCGCTAGAGGCCGGGGATGAAGCCTGCCTATTTGCCTGACGCGCTGTCAACTTTACGCAATAATGCGAGAGGTGGAATTGTTTGCTTGTTTATTAAAGTGCTTTGCGATTTTTACAGAGTAGTATCATCGGCTCCTGATTCAAACTCTTACAACATCACAGGCTCTAATATAACGAAGCAAACATGTAGTGCAGCGGTCAACAAAAACTACGGCTACCCAGCCCTCCTCTCTGTCAAAATCAAAACCAGTGAATGACAGACTGACAACGCCCATTTATGTCACCGCTAGCACCCACGTGACTCCCATAACAACCAAACAAATAAAAACCCAGTGATCATCAAAATTCAATACATTCAATTATGGCTCCTACAATAATCATATTTATTTAACTTTTTATTATTTCAATGAAGTAAAAAACGAGCAGTACTTTCAATGTGTTGGTTATATAAACTATTCACTGAATTTACAGAAAATGCAAATATTGTGATTATATCGTTATGGGGATTAGAAATGACTTGTGTCAGGAGATTTGGGTGATGGTGAATACAATTCATCTTTTGTTGACTGTACTGAAAACCCCAGTCTTAGAGTCCATACTGACCACTTTAGACACGTGTGTTGTGTATTTTAAGTCAACAGAAATGTTAAAAATCTGACCATTTTTAAACAGATATAATATAAAATGGAGAAAAGCAACAAAATATCTTAAAAATAACTCGTGCACAGTTCTACAAACGGTTGTTGCAGTGACGTGAAGAGGCCCATCTAACGCTGCCTTCATCGCTAACCTTATTTTCGGTTTCTGTTGTGATGTGATTGGCTGGCAGCAGCAGTAGAACAGTTGAATTGTTAACGAGCCGTTTCCTGTGAAGGCAAACTCCCGACCTTTGACCTTTGTGCTGCACTATTGATTTGTATTATTAGATAGTGCTGACATGTTTATGGTCACCATAACAACCAATAACTGTGACTCCTGCACCATTAATGTATCATCATCATCATTACTGCTGAAAGTAGTTTCTGCCAAGATCATAAAGTCTTTGTTTGCTGTTTGTTTCCAGGGTTACAACAGCCACTCAGATGAAGACGACCCTGAGAGGACACAGATGATCATCCAGAGAGCGATTGCAGATGCTGACTGGATTCTTGATAAAGTAAGGATAAAGGAAAGAAGACCTCCAAGGTGACACATGAACATAAAGCGTAATGTTCATTTCGTTTGTCATTCACAGTATACCAAGAAGAAATGAGCGCGTGTCCACGGCGGTGCATTTTGCAGGGCTGTCCTGGAGTTACACTGGTGAAGGTGCTGTCCCTGTCTGCGAGTGCTCAGGGTGTTATGGTTTTTTTGAGGGATGACTCGCTGTAAATACTGTTCTCAAACTATGCCATTAAATGTGCAATCATGAACTTAGTTGGTTTGTTCCTTGGAGCAAAAGTCGAACAGGAGATGGAAACTGAAACTATTCAGCGAACTACAAAGAGTTCATGGTTTTATGCTTTATATACATATCAATGTCCTCTACAGCCTCTGTGTCTGAATGATGAACACACGCAGTAGTTGGTCCAGTGTTGTCTGAGCATGGCTCCCACCTTAATGCACGTTTAAAACTTTAAATATGTTTACAGCCTACTAAGAAAGGTACTAACGTTCGTACCAGAACTGTGAAAAATGCTACAGTACTTGTTTTTTGTTTGTTTTTCCTTTACTGCCGTAGGTTCCTCAGGCTGCGTATGTAATGATGTAGAAGCAGAACTGAAGGGGACGACATACGACCGACAAGGCTTCTAGATTATCTTCCATGCTGAAGAAGAAGGAGAACATGGAAGATGGCAGCAAGTACAGCTGCTAACATATCGCTGCCCGTACTTGTTAATAGTAAAAGTCTGGTATGGAAGTACTGAAACACACTTTACTACTTTGTTTGAGACAGCTAGCATCAAATCAGCTGTGTTCCTTACTAGAGCTGGGCAGTCAAAAAGGAATCAAAACTGACACTGGGAATCTCTAATCCACCTGATCTTTCCCGTGTCGGTTATTTCAGTTTTTTTAAATTCTGTGTTGTCACGTGACTCTGTGCCTTCTGCAGCATCATGGAGAAAAACAAACAAATCAACACATCGAGCTGAACGCACAACTTCAAATCTCACGTCTGTTGTTTGGACACGTTTGACTTTAGTAAAGACGACTTCAAACAAAAGGGAGAAAAACATTTCATCATCCAACAACAATACTACTAATCTGTTGCAACGCTTGGAGGACAATCGTGTCACCAATTAAAAATATCCCACCTTTAACAGTTCGCATATTTACAGTACGACCTGACTGCACGGGGTTATGGTGTGTTGTGTGTCGAAATTTAAAGTGAAAAATGAATCTAGTTTGGAAAAAGGCTGGAACGTGACAAAACGTGGGACAAGTGAGTGCTACGGTCAGTGTACTGCACACAGTGGTGATGGACACGTTTGAAAAAGCAGACCGTGTAATATAATGTACTCCTATTGATGGTGTCAACAACAAAATCAATGTTAACCACCTGAAAGAAAATCATTCAAAGTGTACTTTAGCTGTCAGGCTGCCCTTTCAGACTTCCTGGGTTAGATCCTAAAGGCCTGTTTCAGCAGATTTGCAGGTCAATGTGTAGTCGGTGGTTGGACAAATAGAAAAGCTGCTCTCATGTTGCATCAGTGGAGGGTGTCCGATCCAGGATTGCAGGGGAAGCAAAGATATTTCTCTTTTCTTTTAGTAAATGAGGATTTTCAAGTGTTGCTATTTAAGTACTGAAAGAAGAAAAAGAACTGACTCGAGATCAGATTTCAGCCAGTTTGTCACAACCAGGAAGGAGTTTAGGTGACTCCATCCGTGGACCTACAGTATATAAAAGCACACGTGAACTGCCCTCTGCAGTTTTAGGCTTGTGACATGCTTTCTTCCCTATGTGAGGTAAAACAGTGCCAGAATATTTGCATATCACGTAATCTTTATTAACACAATACTTAATTGCACATTGTTAAACTTTGCTCACGCATCTCTTCTACAGCTTGGAGGCAAAGGTGATACTTCTGTGCAACATACAGTATTCAAGTATAACCATTTTTCTCAAATAAATGCTGGATAACAAGGATACACATACAAGAAAACAATGAGAATGTTTCGTATGTACTGGCCTCACCAACCAATGGAATAAAACAAAAACATCCTGATCTGCTCATTTTTCTTGAACTGAAACTTATTTACAGCTACGTGCACATGCAGTATTAATCTCCATTGATACAAAAAGTAATAAAACTAGATATACAGACTAAAGTATAAATAGTATAAATAGGTTCTCTTTGTATAAATAGCTCCATCGTCTTCAGTGTTGGTGTGACATGTTGAGACACTTGATGCCAGCAGAGGTGAGCACGTGAAGCTGCAATGTAAATGCACACACCTGCTGTCCACAGTGGGAAACAGCAGGCAGTCAGTTCACACACAGCACGTCAGAGGAGGAGGCGTCCGTGACGTCAGAGTTTTGGGACTGCTTCGGAAAAGGAGCTGCAGCGGAGTAGTTCTCTGAAAATGGGATAGGCACTGAGGAAAGTCGCAGACTGTTTGGTCTCGGGAGTTCTTACTTCTGGAGAATAAACTGGTCGATGAACTCGTTCTGCTCTGACTCCACTTTGGACAAAGCTTCGTACTCTATACGATATCTGGGACACAACAGAAAACAGCAGACAGACATAAGAAAGGGATACCTGACTATCCTTTACTTACGCCTACCACACATTAGGACAGCACTGGGCCTCCTCCGCTAGCATGTGTATGGAAATGTTTCTACCCTGCACAGAAAATATATATGTTCTCCACACAAGGCCTTTATTTAGGCACACACAAGTACTATTATAATTTTTTTAGGAGTGTTACAATTAAACATTGGAATACAATATAAATGCAATATTGTATAACTGTGTGACAACAACATGGAGCGTGCTGGTCTGATGAAAGCTGGAAAGTTTATGCTACATGTGTTTTTTTCCTATTGTGTTTCACATCCTGTAAAAAAACAAACAAAAAAAAAACACTAAGGTTTTGGAGAATTGTCATATCCCCGATTATACACACGGGACATCATAGCCTACTGTCCTGCACAGATGGGTGTCTCTACCCACTCTTTTTTTTCCTATATTACCTTTCAAGCTGCATCTTCTTCTCTGCTATGAGAGCCTGAAGCTGCTGCTGCTGGGCCTCTCTTTGCTTTGCTACAGACGTCAGCAGGTTTCTGGCTCCAATGGCCTGAAGGAGAATAACACAGAATCATACCTGATAAAAGTCTTATTCTCATGATCACATATCATACAGACACACTCAGATGTTATAAAGCTTTAGTACACGAGCACTACAACTTCTTTTGCAAGAGCCAATGAAAAGTCTTCAAATATCGAGCTTACCTTCATCTTTTCTGTCTCTGCTTCTTTTGCCAGTTCATCCACGAGCTCAATCAGACCTCCCACTATCTTCTGAAACTGGCCAATTTCTGTAAAGAAGAACACGTGTCTGTAGATGCAGGACCTGCTAATGTTAGGAGAGCAGGTTAAACTAAATGTGATCTGTGCTTACTGTCCACAAACTCTTTGCACTCTTCTTTGAGCTCTGAAGTCTTCTGGCTGACATCAGGCTCCAACACTCGCAGCTTGTTGAGTTCATCAAAATAAAAGCCTGCCTCAGCTAATGGGTCTGTAGCCATGGCCACGGGGCCTGCCACAAAGGAGACAGAAAGAGTGATAGAGGAAGACCGGCATGAGAGAAGTTAAACACGGATAAAACATATAGCTTTGATATCAGCATCCAGAACAAGTCCTTTAACTGCTACTGTAGTTAGCAGGCTTTCCAGCCCGATATAAAATCTTACAGTACAGATGACTTCATCTGGCCCTCATTTACTAACACTGTGTTTGCATCGGTTTTCTTCAGCTTCCTCCCACAGAGACATGCAGTTAGTGGGGTTAGGTTAACTGAATCAAAATTGCCCATAGATGTGACCGTGAGTGCAAATGGCTGTCTGTCTCTGTGTGTTAGCCCTGTGACAGATCAGTGACATATAGAGTCTCACCCTATGGTGCCTAACAACAACAATATAATAACATTATTATATATTATATACATAAGTTATAAAATAATTAGAATAATACTAAAATAATATTGTCTTTTTGTTCATTATTTGCAGTCTTCCAAAACATCAAAAGTCACAAAATAGATCAAACTGCAGGTAAAGAAACCAACAAACTAAACTGGAAGGTCTAGTGAGGTCACTGTTACGTCTATAGTGCCACAGCACTATCTGTTGAGCCCTGTGCTGTGGTTGTTTCTGCTGCTGCTGACTGAAGGTTTCTGGGAGTTTAGTGTCATCATGTTTGTTCTACTGGCTAACAATCAAAGATATCGCCGCAGGGAAGCCACCTGTTTGAAACCGAAGACCTCAGTTAGCCATGGTCACATGACGTCAGTGTTTCCAACCAGACGTCGGAGCCTTGTTTTTGACTGTATGTCTGCACGTCCAGTCACGTTTAGCCACTAACGGTAACATATGGTCCGTTCATGCAAAATGAACTTTTCGTTGAACTGTGGTCTTCAGTGAGAGACAGGTTCGAAACGAACATTTTACAAGCAGCTCTATTCACGGTCAAATTATCATTAAATAAACACGTACACATAACTACAGGCTTCTCCAGTGCAAGTCATCAGAATCACATTAACATCGGATACAATGGAAACTAACCTTAACTTATTTGAATGTACAAAAACGTTATAAACAGTCTGAGTAAGTAAAACAAAAGAAAGCTGTAGTATTACTCACTATTTCCTGCCAGTCGAAATCACTGTCTGTGACACAGGCTAACACTGTTAGCTAGCTTGCTAAAATTAGTTAGCTAATTCAAATAGCTAGTTAGCTAAGCTGCTCACTAACGCTAGTTGGACGCAACACATTAACCCCGTTAAAGCTAATAAACCTACGAGGACAACACGGTTTCATTAACCCCTAACATGATTTAAAAACGCTTGTACGTGTGATTTTACCTCTTCTAACCGCAGTCACAGATGGTTCTCTGTTGTTTGACTATGTGGCAGAGTAACAACCAACCAAAGCTCCTCCTCATCTTCTCGCTGCCAGGGAAACCAAACGCTCCTCCCTGTGTTTGTGTGTGTGCGCGTTTGTTTCCGTAACCTGCCTCATCCAGAGCCCTATACTATGAAGGCACTTCTGTATTTTATAAAAGGTGCTTCCTACAGTCACAACAAAGAGTTAAAACTGAAAAACCAAGGTAAGACCTGTGGGAGGCGTGACAGCTGAATGAAATGGAACGGGACTGGCGTGTACACGAACATTCCAATCCAATGAAGGCAGGGCAGTTTGTCTTGCAATACCTGTTACTGACGGACGAGGGCAGCATTGTGCTTTGCAATTGAAGGCCTGGCCAGCGTAAACTCTAGTGATGGGATTTCCGGCTCTTTTTAGAGAGCCAGTTCTTTCGGCTCGTCTCAATAAAAAGAGCCGACTCTTTCGGCTTCCAACCGGCTCTTCAGGTTGTTTTGTTGGTTTAATTAATTTATTATTAACAACAATATAAAATTATGCAAAAAAAACGTGGTTTTATTTATATATGTTTATATATAAATATATACAGTGGCCCCTAGAGACAAACCACGTACAAACTCCAAAACACATTTCTAGCGTTAACTGAACTTCCAAAACAGAGCTACCTAGATCACTTAAATTACACAATTGAAAGCATATGTGTATTGTTTGCGTATTTATACACAAGCACTCATATATATTCAAATAATTTAAAATATATTCATTTACCTGTTACTACCACACACCAAATCCGGTCGTTTGTACTTCCTGGCTTGTGTAGCCATTAGGTAACAAAAGCTCAACACTGCCCCCTAGCATCCTGGAGCACTTCTGTTGTGTTTTATACGTGTTTTGGAGTTTTTATGTGTTTTGGAGTTTGTACGTGCTTCGGAGTTCGTACATGTTTTGGAGTCTGTACGTGCTTTGTCTCTGGGGGCCACCGTAAATATACTTGGTTTATTTACTCCACATAAAATGTAATAAATGGTAAATGGCCTGTATTTGTATAGCGCTTTACTAGTCCCTAAGGACCCCAAAGCGCTTTACACAACCAGTCATCCACCCATTCACACACTGGTGATGGCAGCTACATTGTAGCCACAGCCACCCTGGGGCGCACTGACAGAGGCGAGGCTGCCGGACACTGGCGCCACCGGGCCCTCTGACCACCACCAGTAGGCAACGGGTGAAGTGTCTTGCCCAAGGACACAACGACCGAGACTGTCGGAGCCGGGGCTCGAACCGGCAACCTTCCGATTACAAGACAAACGCCCAATTCTTGAGTCACGATCGCCCGTTATAAATCATATAATACAAAAACCAACTATTTACATTTCAACTTTTAACTATTTAAATTTTCAGCTTTTTCCTTTTAAACAAAATTAAAGTGAAACAACACAAAACACTGCAAACCACAACATAATTAAATATAAATTAAAATATGAAAACAGAAAGAAGATGCACATTCTCTGTCATATGGACCTGCATGAATAAACTTTCTGAATCCTTTATCATCCGCAACTGAAAATAGTTGTGGATGATTACTATACCTTTCTAATTTCTAAGTTGTTGTCCCTGGCTCTGGCTCTCCCTCCTGCGCTGTTCCTGTGCTACTGCTAGTGTAACTACCGCCCCTCCCCCTTCCCAGCACAATAGTGATGGGATTTCCGGCTCTTTTTAGAGATCCGGCTCTTTCGGTTCGGCTCACTAAAAAGAGCCGGCTCTTTCGGCTCCGAACCGGCTCTTCAGGTTGTTTTGTTGCTTTAATTAATTTATTATTAACAATAATATAAAATTATGCACAAAAGGAATTACTAACGTAAAAACAAGTGGTTTTATTTATATATGTTTATATATAAATATATGCGGTGGCCCCTAGAGACAAAACACGTACAAACTCCAAAACACATTTCTAGCATGAACTGAACTTCCAAAGCAGAGCTACTAGATCACTTAAATGACACAATTGAAAGAATGTGTGTATTGTTTGTGTATTTATACACAGGCACTCATATATATATTCAAATAATTAAAAAAAAAAGTTCATTTACCTGTTATTACCACATACCAAATCCGGTCGTTGGTACTTGCTGGCTTGTGTAGCCACAAGATAACAAAGGCTCAACACTGCGCCCAGCATCCTGGAGCACTTCTGTTGTCTTTTGTACGTGTTTTGAGTTTTTATGTGCTTCTGAGTTTTTATATGCTTCTGAGTTTTTACGTGCTTCGGAGTTTGTACGTGTTTTTACGTGTTTTGGAGTTTGTACGTGTTTTTACGTGTTTTGGAGTTTGCACATGCTTCAGAGTTCGTACGTGATTTGAAGTTTGTACGTGCTTTGTCTCTAGGGGCCACCGTAAATATACTTTTATTTATTCACTCCACATAAAATGTAATAAATAAATCATATAATACAAAAATCAACTATTCACATTTCAAGTTTTAACTATTTAAATTTTCAGCTTTTTCCTTTCACAAATTTAAAGTGAAAAGAACACAAAACACTGCAAACCACAACACAATTAAATATAAATTATAATATGAAAACTAAAAGAACATGCATATTCTCTGTCATATGGACCTGCATAAATAAACTTTCTCAATCCTTTATCATCTGCAACCGAAAATAGTTGTGGATGATTACTATACCTTTCTAATGTTGTTGTCCCTGCCTCTCTTTCTCTCTCTCTGGCTCTGTTCTTGTGCTACTGAGTGTAACTACCGCCCCTCCCCCCTCTGCCCAGCGTAAAGCACAAGGCTCGCGTGCAGAGTGAAGCGGAAAAAAAGTGCGAGAGAGAGGCTGAGAGAAAGAAAAAAAAAAAAACCCCACTGACGGCTCGCGATAAGGAGCCGGCTCGTGTCGTTCACGTCAAAGAGTCGGCTCTAAGAGCCATTTCGTTCGCGAACGACCCATCACTACAGCACAAGGCTCACTTGTGGAGTGCAGCGGAAAAAGGGTGAGAGAGAGAGGGTGAGAGAAAGAAAAAAACAAACCCCCACAGCTCGCGATAAGGAGCCGACTCGTGTCGTTCACGTCAAAGAGCCAGCTCTAAGAGCCGTTTCGTTCGCGACCGACACATCACTAGTAAACTCGGTGGAAGAAGAAGGCGTGGGCTTGAGTTGGTTGAACTTCTTTTTCTTACGCAGCGGCGATAAAGCTGACTGCTTGTGTACATTTATCTAACAACTGAAATACAGCGCAGGGAGGTCGGTGAGTAAATGTTTGCAGACGTATTTAGTGTCGTTTACTCTCAGGATGTAGCGAAGGGCGACAACGTTAAGCTTTCCACTGAAATCTGTCAGTTTCATGTGACTTGTTGAGTGTGACACACTTACTTGGCAACGTAAAGTTTCTCTGCGTCATATTTAAGCTTTGCTATCTTTGAATAGATTCAAAACGTGCTCACATAAACACATTTTCAAGATCTAGGATTTCCAGGTTTTCGCGTTCGAAGTCTTGACATCCTGCTCAAACATTAGCTAACCTTAGCGAAACACATGCGCAGGAACTAGCTGTGAAACATTGACGCAAAGCTAATAATCCAGTAGCGTTACTATTTCAAGGATCCGGTGAATTATCGGTAATAACGTAACGGTGTGAAATGAGTACATAATAACGTTTCGACCGAACAAAGCATGCCGAGTGACCTGACCCCCCCACTGACACGTGAACGCATCTGGTTAGTTTGCTGAAAGTCATTCTGCTGCTAAACGGTCTCTTTCTTTGACATGCGCACTCAACAAAAGCTGTACGAGATTATTGTTATTAGCCTTTTACTCGTTATTAGTGATTTTAAAGTTGAAAAATAAATATTTTTACTACCCTTCCCGAGAAAAACATAAAACGCGATTTAAGCTTTTTATGTGGCCCTTTTCAGTGACTAATGATATGTGCCCCCTCCCCACCCTTTCAGTTTCCGGTCCAGCCTCATTCCTCTGAGGGAGAGATGGCAGTAGGGCAGGTGGTTTCCACTCTGGGCTGGGCAAATTCCCCTCCATCTCTGCGTGTTTTATATGATTAATGCAACAGTTTTGATCAACGCTGACCTCCGTGTAGCTCCACAGAGAATGTTGGGGTGTAATTCAGGACTCTTGTTTGTTTTGTTGTTTTTCAGGAATGACCTGGAGCACCAGGAGGTTGTGGCGGCCTCATCAATAGTGGTCAACACGGCGGGGGACCTGCGGACCTCCATCTGCAGGGTGGTCATCTATCTCCAAAGGGACATGTCTGGGGACAGCTGCCTACCCCAGGACCTCAGCAAGTCCGAAACCACCTCCCCAGACCTTCCTCTGGCTTGTCCCAAGACCAAGACCTGTAGTCATCACGGAGCAGTGGGCTTAGGCAACAAGTATGTTCGGCTCAACGTTGGAGGGATGCTGTTTTATACGACGCTGCAGGTGCTGACCAAGCAAAACTCCATGCTGAAGGCTATGTTCAGTGGAAAGAAGGAAGTGTTCACAGATAAAGACGGTGAGCATTTCTGAGCTGCAGATACAAGTTTCCCAAAGTATAACCTCACTTACATTGCATGCATACATTCACTGTGTTTAAAGTAGGAAAGATTACACATTAAGTTCCACTAAATGTTTAAGTCAAGATTCTGGCTCACGAATCCAAGCTTGACTTTAAATTTCAGTCACTTTGAATTAAATTTTAGCTGCCAGTATTTATTCATTTATTTCAATCTGTACTGATTGAACAACAGGTGCTTTTGGATAGTGGGGAGGCATGCTCTAAACTCGCTCTGTCCTTTGTGGAAAATGCTAGTTGACGTCAACTATGCAACAATTAGTTTTTCAGCAGACGTCTTTCTTATAGAGAAGTTCATCTGCAGAGTTGCACTGATCTAAACTCTATTTGATATCAGACTTGTCAGCTGTTGATAGTCGGACTCTGACATCTGCACCCAGACAAGCACAGAAGAGGAAATGCTTAGTCGTCTTCTAAAGCTTCATATATGCTTTTTCTTACACGAACAGGAACATGTTTACCATGAACTCGTGCAGAAAAGTTTCACAGTGATGTTTACCAACAAGGTTTTAGCAGCAAGCCGCAGAAATTGCACAGACCAGTTAAAATATAAAGTTTTATGACCTTTCTAATTTGCTAGAGACAGGTCTCCATGAATGTGTCCGAGGGTGTCTGAAATACAAACCTATGGGCTTGATAATAAAAGGCCGGTCCAACAGTGGATAAGACATTTTGACAGCAGTAACACCAGCGAGACTTGCACACAGCTTCCTCTCAGAGATGCTGGGTTTGCTGTAGGGCTGCCACGATTAGTCGACTAGTCACGATTATGTCGACTATTAAAATCGTCGACGACTGATTTAATAGTCGACGCATCGTTTGAAGCTTTGTAAGATCACAAAGGACGCAGGAATGAGTAGCAGGATTTAAGAGTGTAATAACGGACTGAAACAGAAGATGGCAGCACTGCATGTACAAGGATGCCAGCTGCCATTAAACCCCGAAGAAGAAGAAGCTGTGTCCCAGAATTCATAGCGCAGCCCAGCGCAGTTGTCAACAATGGCGGCAGCTAGTTAGTTTTAACTTTACTCTTATTATTCTTTCTGGGTCACAAAATAAACCTTTAACATATTTTCAGGCGAGAATGTAGCTGTGTAAACCTCAAATATCTGCTCAGTTTATCAGGACACCGCATATTTTCAAAAGCGCTCCGACGTTTTCGGAGACGTCTGTTACCCACTAGCTCGATAGCGAGCCGGGGGCGAGGCTAACTAGAGCCGTGAGAACACCGGACTCCCGGCAGATCGTTTTCAAACCCACCGCCGTCTTTCGCTAGTCAGGTTAAACATGATATATGAGTCACTTAGATAACTTAAAATGTTATTGTTTGGCTTTCTTTAGTATTTTATTTGTTCCTGAGTAAATCGGTTTGGCTGAGATTAAAGTTATAGTTTTTACACAGCTGAATAAACGTCAAGCAGACAGCTGATTATCAGAAGTGTGAGATGCTCGAGAATATACTCCGTTGTCCTGTTATATTTTAGAAAGCAAGGAGTTTATTAAACTTCACCGAAACAATCTGCAAACTTCATTAAAAATTAATAAACTACCATCTTGTCTTTATTTTTAGTTAGCACAAACACTTCAAGCTGTAAGCTAATGATAGTTATATAAGAGCAGATGCTGCTGGTGCAATAAGCTGTACGCTGTATGTCCAATGGATGATGATCTGATTAGTCGACTAATCGCAAAAATAATCGGTGACTAGTCGACTATCAAAATAATCGTTTGTGGCAGCCCTAGTTTGCTGCCATGTCGGCTACACGCTGTTTCCTTTGAGGTGCCACAGCAGGTCCATGTTCTCAGCACTGTCTCTTTGCTCAGGTTGGATCCTGATCGACCGCAGCGGGAAGCACTTTGGCAGCATCCTGTGTTACCTTCGAGATGGCAGAGTTGCCTTACCCAAAGGTCGACAGGCCGTCCAGGAGCTGCTGGTCGAGGCAAAGCATTTCCTCGTCCAGGGCCTAGTGGAGCTCTGCCAAAACTCGCTGCAGGTCAGTTCCATCCATACACATTGCTCCGGTTTTAGCCAAACTACATTGGCTCCCTGTTAAATATCGCATAGATTTTAAAATGCTTTTGTTCACTTTTAAAATTCTGAATAATTTAGCGCCCAGCTGTCTCTCTGAACTCCTCCACTTATACAATCCCAACAGAGCACTTAGATCATCCAATCACAGGCTCCTAGCACAACCTAGGTCTCGAATGAAGTCGAGCGGTGACCGGGCCTTTGCAACCGTGGCACCTCTGGAATAACCTCCCTGTTCATGTTCGTACTGCCGAGTCGATCCAGTCTTTTAAATCACGTCTTAAAACTTATCTTGTTACTTTGGCCTTTGATTCTGTCTAGTTGGCTGTTTTAGCTTGTTGTGTGTTTGTTTGTTGTCCTGTTTTATTGTTTGTTTTAATTGTCTCATGCTTTTACTGACTGTGAAGCACTATGGTCAACACTGTTGTTTTACTATGTGCTGTATAAATACAGTTTGATTTGATACGGACTCGTACGGTCCACACAGTGTTTGGGCACTTTGTTGCTCTTCAGACTGCAGCGCTTCAGTACCCAAAAATGAAATACTGGAAACTACTTTCAAGCTTACACAAATGTGAGTAGCTCTAGACCCTCATATTAGCACATTATCGTCATCATTAATAATCATAAGATTACTGATTCTTGTTGGTTGTGTGGACGCAGCCTTTAGTCTGATCTTCAGCTCTGGGATCAGGTGATGAACACAGCAGGGCTCCGGTTCTCCATGATGTAACCTCTGTGGTTACTCCTGTCAACCTGTTCCTTGCATTAGCAGTGAGATTATCTATAAATGCCAGTTCACCTGGCAGACGTGCAGGCCCAAAGATGAGCTCCGTCTCGCCTGTGACACAGTCCCTGTGTTTTTGAATTTAGTGAAGGCTTTTGGTATCGTGTGCTGGAAACACGTTACTCTGTTCTTGCTGTGCAGGAGCCACGAAAGTGCTGAGAAGAAAACATTTGGAGATAAAATATCTTTTTCGAAGCTCTCAAATATTCATCTCGCTGTTGACTTTAAAAAAATAGAAATATCGGAGGTGTAAAGCGAGCAGTGTCTGATCATGTGACTCCCCAAATTCTAGTTTGTTACTCATGTGGTCACTGAGGAGTTACAGTGCTGGCCTTCAGTGTAGTGGCTTTCACATTTACTTAGCAAGTGTAAGGTTGCTGGTCCAATTCCAGCCAGGAACACCGAGTCTTGTTTGGGGCTGTGACGGGAACGACGGCCTGTGTAAGAACTCTGCCCACTGTAACCACCCACAGTTTGTCTCAGGTTCTGTGTGAAGCTACAAACGTCTCTGTGGATCAGCCTCTGTCTGGTTGGTTATTGTTAAACTTCCAGGAAAAGCAAGACTGTTATGATGTCAGATGTAAACTGTAAATTATAATTATTGTTAACAGGGTAATAAAGAGCAGCCCATGTGTGTTATACCTGTAGTCACCTCAATTAAGGAAGAAGAGAAGCTCATCCAGTCTTCTACCAAGGTACATGCAGAGCATCACTGTTGTCTTTGCAGCATCAAGTAAGGCTGTCATTTCTGAAACAATGTGTTTTTGATTATAGCTTCAGTGTAGCCTTGGTCATTTTCATTGTTACAGCAGAAACATGTCAGTAAAACGTCATTGTAGCTGATCTCTAACACATCATGTATAAATTTTTTTATTTTTTATAGTACTCTTGCAGTATTTGAAATGCCTGCTTGAATATTAACGCAGTGGAATTCAGATGTTTGATCTTTGTGCTTGCTCCTGGTAGCCTGTCGTGAAGCTGGTATACAACAGAAGCAACAACAAGTACTCCTACACCAGGTAACAAAGGTTCCTCCAAAGATCTTATTGGCTCTCGTAATGCAAGAACAATTGTTTTCCTTCCTTTCAAAGTACTCTGTGAGGGGAGACTGTTGGTTGTTTTGAAGCTGATAAACTGTACTGAGCTCGTGGACCTCTGCTCTACATCACTCCGCCTTTATCTCAACAGCAACTCTGACGACCACCTGCTGAAGAACATCGAGCTGTTCGACCGGCTGTCTCTCAGCTTCAACGGCCGCATCCTCTTCATCAAAGACGTCATCGGGGACGAGATCTGCTGCTGGTCCTTCTATGGCCAGGGTCGCAAGCTGGCTGAGGTTTGCTGCACCTCCATCGTCTACGCCACTGAGAAGAAGCAGACCAAGGTGAGGCGGAGCGGCTGGTGGGAATCTCCCGTGTTGCTCTTTGTGTTTTGTGAGTTTTCTTCGGGGTACCGAGTTCCTCCAGTTAGATTCTTATTGTGCTCAGCATAGTTTCTGGGTCACAGGCATAACCTCTGACCCTTCATCATGGACGCTGGACTGAAGGCTCTGCTGCCGGCATGCTGATGACTGCGCTGTGTTTGCCAGCTCTTCTTGTTTGATAGCAGCTTTGTGCACTTTGTTGCTTTTTTACACACATACAGGTCGTTGAGTTTGTGAACTAAAAGGAAGTAAGAAAACATTAAAGCACAGTTTGTATGGTGTGAGTGGCAGCAAAGGTGGATTGCTTTACCTGCTGTGACGCTCCAGGTGATGTGACTAAGCTGGGTGGTGGGATTTCAACGTTTCCTTCCAATCACTCCTTCTCAGGTGGAATTCCCTGAAGCGCGAATCTACGAGGAGACTCTGAACACCTTGCTTTACGAGACGATGCCGCTGCCCGACAACTCCCTGCTCGAGGCCACGCGTCGGAGATACAACAACTGTGGCTCTCACAGCGAGGAGGAGGAGGGGCCTGGAGGTCCAGAACTGCGCGAGCGTGTCCGTAGAATCCACGTCAAGAGGTACAGCACATACGACGACAGGCAGCTGGGACACTAGGACCGCTGGACAGACCGCAGCTTTTTTTTTGATGATGATGAACTTAAAGTCCGATGGATGCTCATATGTTTTTTTTTATTACTTTCTGCCGTCTCAGAGGTGCAAGTGATGGCCTCAGTGAAACCTCACGTGACTGTAGATGTTCTCTGCTCATTCTTACTTTACACATCATCAGGATTCAGAGCAGCGTTAAACACCAAATACCTGCAGCTTTTTCTTTTCTAATCAAATTTACATTTTGAAGTGCAACAAAGAAAACCTCTACCATGCACTGTTTATTAGAACCATCATAGCACACGTAGCAGCAAAGCACGTTTCACATTTATTGACTGTATTTTTCACAGACACATTTCCAGGTTGTTGTTTGCCGGTGACGAATCTGTTGGATTTACTGGAAATGCTTTGCCTCGAAGATGTTTTAATGGAGTTTTTCATAAAGCCTCTAAGATAAAAGTTAGTGTTGTTCTGTATTTGTTTGTCTTTGTTTGTGGGAGGCAGGTGTTATTGTGGTTTGAGCTCAGCTGTCAGAGGATTCAAACGCAGTCGACTCGGAGACCAGCTGATGCTGAGCTATTCTAATGCCTCAGCTTTCAGTCTTCAGACAACTTCGACCATTTTCAGAGGACTGTTGGGGTTTTTGTTTGTCATTCAAGCATTTAAAAACAGGAACCTAGCAACAAGGTGATTCTCCATTACTGAGAGTTGATTTTGTCGTCGGGATAAAGGAAAAGGGAAGCAGGGAGATGCTCTAAAGCACAGGTGTCAAACTCCAGTCCTCGAGGGCCGGCGTCCTGAAACTTTTCCTCGTGTCCCTGCTGAAACACACCTGAATGACATTAGTATGTATTTTGAAGATTTTTACAGGTTTAATATTGATTCATTTGTAATGGAGTACAATACAAAGTGTTTGTGTAAAGGGAAATTGTGCAAACACGTATTCTAAGTCAACCATAGTGACTCTGAGCTGCTGGCATTGAAACACCTGAAGCAACGGACACAGATGGAGGAACGGCTGCTACAGCATGACTGCGGCTCTTTATTATTCACCCAAAGCACCGATGCATAAATGCTGAAAGAGCAAATGTGTCGGTACCTTTGCAGGATCACAGTACTCACTGCAACACTTACCTTGTGTCCTCTGCCTTGGAGCTTGTTCCCACTTTCAGTGACACAGACGGATCCACTCATCATCCTGTGGGTTCAAGTCAGGTGTCATTATTAAATTATAGCGGGCATAATGCTCACTAATGCTGAACCCTTGGCCTGTCCCGACCAAATATACAGTTTCTTTGTGAAACAGAACTGGATGTAAAATTTCATTTAGTCTTAAATGGATGATGGAACAAAGCTGTTCACTGGAAATGTGTTATACCATCTTTGGCCACAAGAGGGCGAGTGTGCACACACATATAGACTGATCAAACCTGACTGTGCTACAGGAAACAGATACTGTCTAGTTCCTGCATCAAAGAAGGCACCGCCATCAAAGTTTAACAGGTTGTCAGTTGCCCTCAATCACATGTGATGAAGGTACTGGAGACACTGATAGAGGTCCACAACCATTACATCACCAGGTCGTGGCCCACCTCAGACCACAGGTGAAAACGTCTTGAAACGTACCCGTACAAGGCGACTGTGATCTCTGTTTCTGTTCACCATCAACTAAGACTTTCAGCACGACTTCAGGTCATGTCACCCACACAAATACTCACAAACACAACTGGATGGATGTGTTAGTGACAGGAGCTCCCGCTGAGGATTTTGCAGAAACATCTGGCGGGAATCATCGGCTGCTGTGATGGAGGAGTACCTGGGCGCCCACTCTGACAATTTGCTAAAATGGAAGACCAACATAGAGGCTGTATGCAACAAGATGAGTATTGTTACAAAATGCTTCAGTGAGAGCACACATACAAGGTCTTAAATAATCAGGCCCCATCTTATCTTAATGACCTTGTAGCACCATATCACCTCATTAGAGCACTTCGCTCTCGCTCTGCAGGCCTACTTGTTGTTCCTAGAGTATTTAAAAGTAGAATGGGAGGCAGAGCCTTCAGTTTTCAGGCCCCTCTTCTGTGGAACCAGCTTCCAGTTTGGATTCAGGAGACAGACACTATCTCTACTTTCAAGATTTTCATAAAAACTGCCTCTTAACTGTTAAAAGGGATTTTTTTCCTTCCCACTGTCGCCAAAGTGCTTGCTCATAGGGGTTCATATGATTGTTGGGTTTTCACTGTATTATTGTTGAGTCTTTATCTTACAATCTAAAACACCTTGAGGCAAATGTTGTTGTGATTTGGTGCTATGTAAATAAAACTGAATTGAATTGGTGCCCTGAACCAAACCATGTGCACACAGACACCAGGAATCACTGCAAACATGGGACGTGCAGGGCCAGAGTCAATGATTCTGACTTTGATAGGATGCGGATAGAGGTCCACAACCATTACATCACCAGGTCTGAGGTCACCATGGAACTCAGGTAGGACGGGGCATTTGGCAGCTGATATAAAATTATACTCAGTTCTCTTATAAGGAAGCGCTGATTATGATGACAGCAGTCAAACAGGCATTGATGAAGGAGTTCAAAATGTAAACAGATAAGCTCACTGTAGAGGAAAAAGTTGTTCCACTTCACACTGGCAGGGATCTGGATCCACGCATGACAGCTGCTCCAGGATGGAAAGGTCCAATTTCAGGATGATTCTTGATCTCAACGGGCTCAACAAACTAGCCCGCTCCAAGGAAAGGCTCTGCATTGGTACATTCCCAGAATGTTCCAATCTCATCTGCATTCATCGACGTGCTGAACTGTGCTTGTTCAGGAAATTGTAGAGAAATTTAAAAAAAAAATTTGGGGGGGGGGGGGGGGGTGATAAGCACTAAAACAATTTTTCTCCTACTTAGAGAAAATCTCCAAGACAAATTCATCATTTTCATTCTAAGGCGTGTATCTCATGGAAGAGGATTGGGGCTAGGGGGGGGGGACACAAAGAGGGGGGGGGCTGTTTTGAGGAAAAAAAGTCACAATTCTGAAAAAAACAAAACGGAATCCAACCCCCCCATTTATTAGTTCCCAGTGGCCCTAATCCTCATCTGTACCTGTGTTACTGTCCGTCGAGGCTGTTCCGGGTCCCGGACTGAGCCACATTTATTCATTGTGGGTCAAATCAATGGAAGTTGTGGTTTCTGGGAGTTTTGAAATGATGAAACTGTGCACGCCATGATGCGCGCAGGAGCTGCAGCGTGTCAGTATGTTGTGAAAAGAAGCAAACACGTTTTCTTTTCTCGGAGTTGCACTGCTCGGACAATGACAGCTGTCGGTTTGCATTCGCAGCTCTCTGTTAGGCAGAGGCTGCGATGTTTGCTGAAGCTGCGTTAGTGCTAGTAATGAATTCCCCAATCTGGACATAATGAGTCATCTTTCCGTTAGTGCTGGTGTAACAATATTGATGATGACTTTGGGAAGAGATCAGCTCCACATACGTGGCATCTCTTTCGTGCCAGTACTTATGCTAGCAGGAGCAGACAGGAAGCTTTGACCCTGACATGAACGGCAGGCCCATCCTGCCACCTGTTACACGCCACGGACAAAAGAGCGAGCCAAGGTCGTTACTAATGGCGGCTTATTTGTGAAGGCGCACACTCCCACGCGTGTAGTTCAGGCAGCTCTCAGAGCAGAAACCAGCTGAGCCAGAATAAGAGTCAACACGACGTGGAAAAGATTTAAAGGCACTTCTGAAGCAATCCCCGAGTCCGTTGCAGAGATGCAGTCCGTGCTGTAAAAAGCACCTCTGACATCCTCTAACGTCACTTACACGCAGCAAGCATTTGCTGCGTGTCGAGTTGACTTTACTGTGAAACGTGAAACGTCGTGCTGCAGGTGCACACTCAGTCCACACGGAGGCACAAACACAAAGTTTCATGACGGGGTCTCCACTAGAGATTACTGTGCGTCACGTTACCGTGACGTCATTCGTTTTGCATCTGGCCGACCTGGCATCAGAGGCGACTGCGCTGTCCACATGTGCTGTAATCAGATGCTGCCCCCTCCTGTGCCTATCAGCGTGTGGATAAAGACAGAAGGAATACTGCACCTAACGATCTCACTCCACGTTCACGGCACCGGAGTCCCGGTGGAAAGCTGTGCGGAGGCGTTTGCTCCAGACAAACATAAAGTGGGGGGATTTACAAGCTGCAAACATCGACTGAGCCGGAGCAGCATTTTCACACGTTTCCACAGAATATGCTATAAATAACTCGAGGCTCTACAGGTTGGTGTGTTGGATGCTGAGTGGCTGCAGGCGGCGGGTTGAGGAGGGGCTGGATGCTGTGGGCTCCAGTGATTGTTTTCCTCCTTTCTTGCGCTTCCATTGATCAGTAACGCGAGGAAGGCGGATCCTCTGACGTCGCCGTCAAGCTGCTCGGCTGCGTCAGAGTCCTGCTGAACCAAGGAAGAAGGAACCAAGAAATAAAAGGAGAGCGCTTCGGAAAGGCCGAGCGGAGCGCACGGAGCGTGACGGGGACATACAGACGCGTCGTGAAGAACACCGCGGACATGGAGGGCTGCACGGAGGAAGAATACAAGGAGAAATTACTATGGAACGTCAAACGAGAGGTAGGCGCTCACACGTGACGGCCTGCCGAGCTGTACATCAGTACTCTATTACTTTATTGGACTCAAAAATGCCCACAGAGAGGGGGTGTTTGGGGTGGAAGGGGACCGTGTTCGTGCTGTGTGGGGCTCAGCTGTCAGCGTCACAAGTTCAAGTTGCCAAACAGTTCAATAAATGCACCATCAGTCCTCATCCACCTGCACTCCGTCAGTGATAAAATGCCTGTTTTCTTTGCTTCGTGTTTATTACTGTTACGTTACGAAGCTGGATATTTCAAATATGTTAGCATGTCTGTTTTTGTCCACAGTAATTCCACTTTCGAGTACACATGAAGGCTTTTTAAAATGTGGCGTGGCTGTCTGTGAAAGCCCAATCTGGGGTAATTACATGTTTAAATGATATCAAGTATTTTGCCTAATGATCTGACAGCTAACGATCATCAAACATTTGGCAGAAGTGGGGAGGAGGAACCCCTTATTTTCCAAACTGTTTGTATCGACATGATGATGTACGTAATTTGCATCCAATCATAAGCGAGCCCTCCAGGAGGATTGCATTACAAACCTCGTGTTTTAAGTGATAAGCCGCGGCATCTACCAGCAGCACTAACATCCACGGTGCACGCTGTGCTACAGGCTTTTTCTCTTCCTGATGATGAATGTCTCACATCTCCCCAGTGAGGAATAAATCATTACCCCTTTAACCTTTCTACCCACTCTCTTTGTAATCCTCATGCTGAAAGCTACAACTGGAGATATTTCCCTGCAGATGAAATGTCAGTAAAAACCAAAAGCAGCCTCTTAGGAGGCTGGATGTGGCGAGGTGTGGCTCTCTGCTTGTACCTCAGTCTGAGCATGAAGCTCCTGCCATTATAATGGAGAAGAAAGGTCAGGCTAAAAATAACAGGCCAAAAATCTGATAGAGCGAAGAGGTGGGGGGATTACCTAATCAGTGCTCTCTGTGCTGTGAGTTAAAGTATCCCGTTCATCAAACAGTACCTCATTAGTTCTCCGTCACTGCTTCGCTTTAGGCAGCGAATGACTTGATATAGTTGAGTTGTCATGTTTGCGCCAGTATTCAGATACATTGACTGAAGATTGTGGTTTAGTGGATTAATATCACTGCTGCATCTAAAAGAAGACGAAAGCAGAAAATGGAAACACTTTTACTTTAAGGGAATAAAAGCTGCAGCAGAGTTGGACATTTGGAGCCATTGTGCAAACCTCACCACACTTTTCATCTTCCTTTTACAACTGACTAAAGATGCTAAATGCTGATGGCCTGCTGACAGCATGCACATTATGTTTGAATCAACAGACCTAGCAGTGAGACCTAAATATGATCATTATTCCTGTAGCTGTTTCTTTCATTCTGTGTTGACCACTTAACAGTGTGTTACCTTTTCTCTTCATGTCCAGTCAGGATGCAGAATTCTGGGCTGATAAACCTGTATTTCAAACAAGTAACATTAAACATGAACATACGCAGTTTTATCATTATTATAGATTGATTGACAGGATTTTTAAGGCCAATATTAATATTTAGTGATTTTAAAACATGTGATTTGTTGGTTTATTTTTTTCAGACCCACAATAATAAACAGATTTTCCTAACACTTGTAATGTGTTGTATATATGAGTGCAGTTTAAAAATATCCTTTTTTATTGTTAGAAGTCATTGAATACTTTACTCTCTGTCTTTGTGTTGCCAGCAAAGGGAGGTTGCAGAGTGCCCTCTGGTGGACAAACTGTAAAACATCAGTATTAATTACGTGGTTGAAGGGTGTTTCTCCTGCCTGTCATACATACTGGGAAATGGTTAAAATAGCTCCTGTGCAGTCTGAGGTGCAAGACTAATTTTGAATATCTAGGCTAAACACTTGTGTTCTCCTCCAGCTATTCCAGAGTCACCTACAGGTTTGAGTCTTAAATAATTGAGTCATAGCATCGCCTCAGGCTCAAAATAGCTCCAGTTCTCAGGATGACTGTAGGTGGTGGGGTCTGCGTCTACTAAACACAGACCACGTGGGAAAAGGAAAAGACTGTTGCAGTCTTGGGTGACTGAGCCACTGACAGGTGTGTGTTGATATGCCGAGCTGCGTCTTCAAATACACCTCCGGTCACTGTCTTGTGCTGCAGTAGCATCAATTGTTAATGCATGCTGGCTGTTAACATTTGAACAACGCCTCGGTGTCTCGGTGGAGTGTCTTTGTATTTGAATTTTGAAATAATTTAAGTTGTATTAAAATCCTCTCTACATGTGATGAGGTGGTCCTGTTTCTGAGATCTGTTCAACATGTAATATTGGACCATCTGCTTCTTCAGCGTAGTGCTTCTCAAACACAGGGGTTATTGTCAGTTTCTTTTTTTCATACACACCAGTTCCTGTTTTCTGTCAATTAAATGCAGATCTTTTAACTTTAGACTAGGATTGATGTGCCCTCACGTGAAGGAGATGCTGTTGCTTAAGAAAGCATCAGTTATCTGTTTTTGCCATATGCTCTAACTGCTCTAACTCTTCATGTTCTGTATATCTTTGGTATACACGATTATCCCAGAGTTCATCCATGGCACGCCCGTCACTGTCTCAGGATGTTTTAAAGCATGGCAAATTCAGCTGTGTTGAGAGAGCCTGGTTTGAACGGGGCTGACTGGCTCCTGCGTTAAAGCTCTCTGTCTCTTTAAGCGGCACTCTGTTCGCTCACTATTGCTTGGCAACTGAAAGCCTGTGCAGCTCCCAAAGAAGTTAAATTGCATCAGTTGGCGATTAATATCTCAGCAGTGAGGCGGCCCTGTCAGGTGGTCTCTTACACCGAGTCAAAAGTGCCTTTCTGTAGTCACCTGTTTCCTTACGCATCCTTCTCCTTTTATAAAATCTGTCGTAGTTTTCTGGTGGTTCCAGAAGCAGCTTAGTCGTCCTGTAGATCAATACTTTTCTCTGTCTCCACAAACATAGAAGATTTTTGGAGGAAATTAATTTCCCCCTAAACACAGAGCTTTTCTAGCAGTTTCTTAACTAGTCAGATAACAAATCAAAGTATATGAAAGAGGCTCTGTGTGCTTAAAATATAGTATCCTGGGTTTTTCTGTTTTCCTGCTGCAGTAAAAGATACTTCACTCAAACCTGAGCTGAATCGAGTGTTTCATACTCGATTCAGCTCAGGTACAGTGCATGTGCATGTAGCTGTACTGAACTGTTACCCTCATGTAACTGTAGCCATGCTTGCTGATATGAGTGATTAAATACTGTAGTGTTTACACGTGTCAGTGTAACAGCTCTGCACATGTTGGCCGTCGCGTTTGCTCTGTGATAGAAATAAAGGCTCTCTTTAGAAGAAGCAGAGAGCCGGGTGAAATGCATGTGCGCGCACACACACACACACACACACACACACACACACACACACACACACACTCCACCCATGAAAAGTTGCATAGTTGTAAAAGCTCTTCATGAGTAGTTCCCCAGCTGCTCACAGAAAATGGAAAATCATCTTCAAGATCAGGAAACTGTCACATGACCAACATCAATACTGTGACCGTAGTGTTGGAAGTTGGCTTTCATTTCCTTTACGTACTACACTGGGTAGCCTTGGATGCTGCTGTGTAACAGCATTAAATAGTTTCTTCTCTGAAGAAATATTCTAGCATTACAAAATAGTAGAGGTGGGAATCACCATACATCCCACAATATGATATTATCGCAATTTTTTAAAATATTTTGCGATATTCAGATTCTGTACATAAAGGTAAACTTTATCAATATTCATTTTATCTAATATCAAAGTCTCACACTCAGTCTTTCTCTCATTTCAGTTTTATTGTTGACAAACTGAACGGTTTGTATTACAGTCTAGTCCAACTTAACTGAATGCAACCATCTGGTACAATTATAGCTATTCTGAACTATGCAATTTATGAAAACTATGCAGCCCCTTCAGCAACTGAAGAATTTGAAAGTAAATTAAAACAAAATATAATTTTACATTAAATAAAAAAGTTTTAAACTTAATTAAAATAAAACATGTCTTAAATTAAAATAAGTAAACTGTCATGTTTATTGCTGCCAAAAACAAGTTAAACACATTTGGACAGTGAAGCAATGTCAGGATTGTTGCTCAGAAAAAGGATCAACGTGCTCTGAAGTCAGAGCACAAAAACCTTTTTTGTAACAAAATATCGATTTCTGCTGTCCCTGTATCGATACATTATTAGCAAACAAAATATCACGATACTACATAGTATCGATTTTTTCCCCCCACCCCTACAAAATAGAGTGTTGGGTAACGTTTCCCTCAGACTGACACTTTCTCCAGAACCAAATAATTTCTTCCTGTAACAATCTTATTTTATGGCTGCTGCTACGAGAGCTTCAAAGCCAAAACAGCTCGTAAAACTACACAGACATCTACTTGATATTTTATACTCTTAAGGGTAAACGCTAATTACGTTTTCTTTACAGGAATATCAGAGGTATTGGTTTGATACAGGATATGTCTCTTTAAGGAGAGAGTTATCTCAGCGTCATAGTATCTGTGAAAAGCAGCATCAGGTCAACAACTGCATTATGAGTGAGGACAAATGAAGTCCACCAACTCATCCTTCAGCCTCCCTCTGCCACCACCAGTGTTACGAGGGCATTGCTTATGACCTCATTAATGACGGTGTCTCTGCTGTGGCCCCCCCACCCCTGAGTTAGAGGCTTCTTCAACAACATGGACGCTCAGTTTTGAAACCAAAAGTCTTAAAAACAAACAAACACATAAACAGTCATTTATTACAGTTTTTATAAGCCATCAAATTGAACATCCACCCAGGATTAGATAAAGTCAGTGTGGCTGGTTTTCCAACTGTGAAACGAATCTAAGAAACACACGTGAGGCTCTGAGATTATTGCAAAAATCACAATCACACTTATTTTGGACAACATTGTAATTTCTGCATTATCTCAAAGCAAGGCGCTTCCTCTAAATTCCCACCTGATACGGAGACGGGACGAGCGGAGAGAGCTGACAAACGAGCGAGCAGTTAACACCATCCTAATTTTTGCAGTGCGCTGTTTTAAAAGTCACACATGGTGCACCTTTATCAAACACACAAGTGACCTAATAGAGACAGGCTGTCATTGCCTCCTCCACCTGTTGGGGCAGCAAAGATCCCACCTGGGTCGGAGGTATTTTTCACAGTAGCACAAACTTGTAATTGATAAAAACTAACAATGGCGACTGAGCTGCTCGGGCTTCAGTATCCATTCAACCTAATTATTTGTGTTAAAGTCGAGAGTAATTCCCGTCACAGCGCTGCCCGTGTTCCACTCTTAGACACGGGTCTAATCAGCAGGAAGTGGAAACACCTGTGCCGCCGTTAATGAGCCAGACTCGTATCTAAAAGCGCGCACCCGTGCCGCTGTTGTTTACCTTTCAGAGAAGAGCGCCGTGCTTCACACTAATTACAAAGTGATGAGCTGAAAATGTGACAAATTAATGTGAAATTCTCGGCTGTCACCTTACGGTCATTTAAAATAGTGAAGCACGTTTAAAGGTGGCACAAAAATGCTTTAATATTGTTATTTATCACAAACCAAAGAGGCTGGTGCTCCGATAAACTGACTCACCTCAGGAAGTGAACAAGCCCTGATTACTCTTCCCTTAATCATAAACTCAGTACCACCCTGGGTGGACGAGAAACAGCCTGAATTAGCAAACTGTCTGCTGCACAGTCCCGTCACTTACTGTATTTTCCACTGTGTGGAGCACATTTGCATCAGGAGCATGGTTCTTGGTGGTGAGCACAAACAAACTGTTGGTGTTCGGTTGTTTGTTTAGTCACGAACATGAGATAAAGGGAAAATTAAACGTCTCCTTATGTAACAGAGGGGGGCTAATGAGCTCCTTTCTCCATTCCTCCCAGAAAGCATTAGCTTCAGGATTCGTAGAAGTGTGTCAGAATCACCCAACTCTGCTCAGCCATTAACGACACAAAACCCCAAACACAGTGAGTTTGTCTTCAACGTTGTCCCTGGAAGTGCATGCTTATTAATGCAGGAACGTCATCTTTAAGCTAAAGCCAATAAATGCAGGTATCTCTGAGGTCATGTGACCTTTGTGCCAACAAAACGAGCTTCTAACGTGCTCCAGTCATGTGAGTTTGGCCTGCAGTGTATATACGCCTCCTCGTTAACAGGTGGGCCGATCTGAGCAGTTATTAACATCTGTGTGTTTTTAAGAAACATTCACTATGAATTTGGATTTTTAACCATGTTTATTGCAAATGTGATGTTACGTTATCTGCTGGAATTAAAGCTACTAGAGCTCACTGCAAGGCAACTAGACAACTAGAACTAATTAAACTTGTTAGTTTCATAGTCCCACCAGGTGAAGGTATCGATCCCGCTCTGTGGAGCTGCTGGTGTGGGTGGAGCTGCTCTCTGCATGAATATATGGATCTACTTGCACATCTATAAAACTGGATGAGAAGGAGAAAGTTCCCCTAACCTGACTCATGGGGTCTGCTCCTGTCTCTGTGTACATGTTCTGTTAATTCAAGCTTCTGAGTCATGGATCTTTTAGCATACTGACTGGAAATGTACCTGCCAAATACAGGAGCAGGTAACTGAGCGGTATTTGGTGGTAGACTGAAAATAGCATTTTGTTTTCATTAAAGGTATTGCTGTAATCGCAGAAATATAATATTTAGAATATGTGTTAACAGATGACTCAGTGTTTGCCACTCTGACCTTCAAATGCCACGACATTTCCTTGTTTTTCCTTGTGGCATCTATGACTGACTGTTACGCTGAGACAGGAATGGTAAAGAGCCAGTTTGACTGGATCTGTGGGCTACTGGCATGTGTCCATCTGGTAACATAACAGGCTCCGTCATTAGGAAGTTTGATTTTTATGAAAAATTGCTTCTTTCCTTTAAGGGAATGACCCCAGAGCCCAGCAGTACTACTATAATACTATAAGACTACTAGTAGAAACTGCTGTTTGCTTCGCCTTCCAGCAGTTAATAAAAATGTATTTTTACCACACTGAAGTTTTATTTAACAAGTACAAATTTAACCCTGATGCAGAAAATAATTTTTCACAGGCTCAACACCTCTTAGTGACTATTTGTATTTGCAGGTTTTCAGTGCAGCCTCGTATAAGCTCTTTGTGACCAGTTTAACCTGTCGACTGTTCAGCTCATTTCAATGTTATTTATACAGCACCAAATCACAATCACACAACAACAGTCGCCTCAAGGTGCTTTATATTGTACAGTAGATCCTAGAATATTACACACAGAGAAAACCCAACAATCATATGACCCCCTATGAGCAGCACTTTGGCGACAGTGGGAAGGAAAAACTCCCTTTTAACAGGAAGAAACCTCCAGCAGAACCAGGCTCAGGGAGGGGCGGGGCCATCTGCTGTGATTGGTTGGGGAGAGAGAAGGCAGGATAAAGACATGCTGTGGAAGACAGACAGAGATTAATAACAGATATGATGCAGTGCAGAGAGGTCTGTTAACACATAGTGAGTGAAGAAGAAACACCCAGTGCATCATGGGAATCCCCGGCAGCCTACAACTAAGGGAGGATTCAGGGTCACCTGATCCAGCCCTAACTATACGCTTTAGCAAAAAGGAAAGTTTGGAGCTGTTTTAAACTGAAGGTTCTTCCTCATATTCTTCTTTTCAGGAACAACAAGTCTATAGCAGCTGTTTGTTTTTGTGGCTCTCCAAATCGAGCGATTTAGCCCCTCCCTTACTAAAATCTTAACAACCTCTCACTCCTCCACAATACAGGGAAAAGGTTATGAGCGAAAGAACGATATTGTAGTAAGAGCTTCATTATAACACAACCACACAAGCAATTAAATCCATTCTGTTTATCAATTAGACCCAAACCAGGCGGAGGTGCCAGACACGTCCTGGATTAATTACCGACTGCAATTAATTTTTTGGAGAGAGCGAACTTGGACAAGCGAACGGCAGATTGAGTCAGTGTTGCTGAACTCGCTCAGGCTCTCCTCCCCAGAGACACAACAGATAGCAGCAGAAAGACTCATTTGAATGTTTCCAGGATGCCAAGATATTAATTGGAAGTCAGCAGTGCGGATGTTTGGGTGAGATTGTCAGAGCTGTTATTCCTACGTGTCACAATTTGAAGGGGAGACTGCGTCACTCTTATTTATATATATTTTCAAAAACAATTCCCCTCTCGCCCCTGTGGGTGGTCCATCCTTCAAACTCGGGTCCTCTACCAGAGGCCTGGGAGCTTGACGGTCCTGCTCAGTATCCTAGCTGTTCCTGGGACTCTTCTGGACAAAGATCTCCGATGTTGTTCTTTCTCTCTCTCGATCGATCGATCGATCGATAGATAGATATCTGGTAATGGGGTAATTTACGTTCCATAGAAAAACATTGTGTGTGTGTTCAGTTCCTGTGACAGTAGCTTTTATGTAAAACCGATGCAGATTAGCTTGACTGTGAGACTGGATGCAGCTACCATCTCTAAGGTTAAGGTTAAAGACAATGACTCTTAGCACAGAGTCACTCCGGCTCTTCTGTGTGCAGGTGAAGCAGATTATGGAGGAAGCAGTGACTAAGAAGTTTGTCCACGAAGACAGCAGCCACATCATCGCTCTCTGCAGTGAGTACTCTTCCTTTTCTCTCGTTTTCCACCACATGTACAGTTGTGTGTCTTCACAGGATGTTGCATCGACTTATAGTGATTGTCTGGATTTGATCAAAACTGTAATTGCTGCGGTGATGACACATTTTCACGTCAATATAATTTTCATTCCCTCCTGTAAAATGTTCTCACTAAACATAATTTAGCATCACCCTTCCCATCAGTGCCTCTCTCTCTCTCTCTCACACACACACACACACACACACACACACACACACACACACACACACACACACTCAAACTTGTTGAACTCCTTACCAGGTGACTTAATGCTGCTTCTCCATCAAGGACTTCCTTTGACGTCACTGTGACTGTGCTGCTGTCTCAGTGGAACGTTAGTAATCACAATGGAGATAATGGAAACCTAATTTCATAGAGAGGCTGTACAAAACCCAAGCTTTCTAAGCCTGTCTGTGTGCAAGTGTGTGTGTGGCCGGACACAGGGGGGTTGCCCCTCCTGACCGGCTTGTTGAGCTTGCAGTACTGTATGAGTCACAGCTTCCATGCTGGTTACAAAGCTGCCTCCGCCTATAGCTGCAGATCAGCCAAGTCACCGATCTCACAGCCAAAGCTTCTCTTTCTTGGGATAAAGATATATAACTGCACCATAACTCGAATAAAATACATGCGTTTTAAAATTTTATCTGAATATGACAAATGCTGCCAAAGAGGTTTTGGCCTCTGACTATTTAATTAAATGTCCAAATATAACAGAAAACGTAGAGACTTCTGATAAGTCTGGGTCGTTGCTTTATTCTCTGACCCAAAACATTCGTCATTCCTGATGAAGAACTACCTCCAGAAGACCAAAGTGAGTCTTACTGACTGGCCTGCACAAAACCCCGACCTGTGAACTGAAGACCAAGGTCTGTGCCAGAAGAGCAGCTTGTGAGACAAGGATCAGAAATCATTTGCTGTGGTTCAGAGCATTTGTGAAATATGTATTTAAAAAAATACATGTTCATAGTGGGACTAATAATTCTGCAGATACAAGCAGTGGAAATGAGATTCATCTCAAGGGTAGGTGGGGTATTTTAGGGGGGTGGGGGTCACGGTGCTACTCCTTCACATCAGGAGAGTCATTTAGGATGTTCAGGCGAGGTGTTTCTGGTCTGTCCTATCGGAAATCCTTGTTTCCACGGTTCTCTGTCTCCCTGAATATGAACAGCAGATAAAATCTAAACCCAAGAGCAGGAGTCGGTATATGGACGTCACTCTTTCTTTTAAACATATCAGAAATCGTGTGTCCACTGGGTGTTACCTGGTGGCTTGCTGGCTGCCATTCATTCATCCAGTTATTCCTCATCTGGCAGAGCTTTTCCCCCTAAACGGATGCTCCCTGAGCGTATTTCCATCTCTTCATGTCTTCTCAGCCTCAGTAACTGTAACCTGCACGCTGTCTCATCTCCTGTCACATTTCTCTCCCCCTCTGCTCTCCTGTCCATTTGTCCTGTCCCCCTCCTCACGCATCTATATGTGTAAGAAAAATGATATTTCATATATATGCTACTTTAACCTTTATTATTATAAATGCTTTACAGAGACTGAAATGAAAAGAAAAGGCTTTTTTTAAATTAAAAGTTGAATTTTCTCAAATGAAACTAAGTAGTCGGCGTCTCGATGGATGGCCACGGTTCAGCCTGGCAGGACCTTAGATGATGCCTGAGGACTGACAGCTGCCTGCTGGTAAAATTCCCCAGGTGTCTGGATCGCACGTCAGCTGCTTGTCCGCTTTGTTGACCGAACCAAAGAACCACCTCTTTGACTTAAGATGTAGTAATAAGATCATCCTTTCCACACCCACACAAGCAGCGACACCAGTGATAACACGAGTGGCACTGCTGTCAGGTGCACAGTGGGGGAACGCTGTAGTATAAGAGAAGTGACTCAGACTGCACATGCTGGTTGTTCAGCCTTAAGTAACCTTGGCACTATCGATTTCTTCTCCTTTATTCTTATTAGTTTGCATTAAGCCCCACGTCCACAGGATTATCACTGACTGACGAGGACCAGAAGTCTTCATGATAAAACTGTGAATCCGTCCTTTTGGATTCATAGGAGGATTGTTCAATCCAGTTAATCCAGTCTGGTTATTCTGTAGAGTCTCAGTTAGAATTCCTCAGTATTATGGATGATGCAGTGTTGTTCCTCCTCAGCCACAGGCAGCTGATTTTCAGGAGATCATCCCTGACTCCTTTAGCCCACATGTTAAAGTGTAAAGTCTTCTCATGTATCAGAACTGATTCAACCTTTAGTGCGACAATAAAGTCGTTTTTGACATTGAGACAGTTTTCAGTCACGTGCGGGGAAAGCTTTAAAGTAGAGAGTGTGGCTGTGTTAAAGAAGGGAAGCAGCCTGAAGTATGAGAATGCGTCATTAAAATGTTCTGTTTACAACCTGCGGTCAGAGTTTTGCAGCCCACACTTTAAAAATGCTGCACTCTTCAGTGCTCCATGAAACCTGCTCTAATCACTTGTCATTTGAAAATTTCCAATGTCCTTTCATACGTCAGCGACACATCCACCTTACTTTCATGTTGGCAAAGAGAAGGAAGAACGGCTGCTGAGTGAAACACTGCCATTGCAGCGTTCTCAATAATCCTTGACATGAACGCCGAGTCTGGCCGAGTGCTCAGATTTGCACGTCCAGAGGTGCGAAAGGACCCGACCTTAAAGGCCAGGGAGGAATTACAGCTATTGTCATGTTTAAAATGAAGGAAGGTCAATTTTTGAAACGTTGTGTTGATAGATTTTTAAACTTTCTAGTTTTTTCCAGCCACTAAATGATCCTCATTTCCTGTGCCAAAGTAAACCAGGCAGTAACTACATGATGTTGCTGCACATGTACGTGCTTCTTCCTTTTCGAGGTCGAGCTGCTTCAGCACAGAGCGTACTGCTGGGAAGGACGAACTGCTGAAACCAGATCATTTCTCTGAGATGTGCTGACATTTAAAGATAATAGCAGCCTGTTCTCTAATGTTGGTGCACACACACTGGATCATGCAAATTTCTCATCCACCGTCTTCACTTGATCCAACATTTGTCTTCAGAACAGCCAGAACCATGTTTGACCTCATCCAAGCTGTGGGAGTGCATGTCCTTCTAACTGCTGATGTGAGAAGAGGGCGCTGTGGAAATTAAACTGTCAGCCTTAGTTTTAATCATAACTCTTCAAGACAGCACCCAGAGGCGAGGTCTCTCACCTGTCACTGCTGGGCTGGAATGACGTTGTTGAAACAGGCGCTAAAGTCTCGGCAGCGCTGCGCTGCTAACTCAACAAAGCTAAGTGAACTCGACTAATCGAGCAGATGAGATTAAAAGTAAAGGAACTTTTACACAGTAACATAGATGGTTTTATTTAAAACATTGTGGCCTGTTACATAATAACTGGTATGTAGTTTTAGAAAAATAAGTGAATCGATAGATCTGAAGTAGGAGAGTAGGAAAAAACGTTTCTTAGCTTCCTTTTTAAAAACCTTACCCGTATTCTGAGCTGCATTTCTCAATGACTGGTATATTTGGGATTTTGACATCCCATCAGTAACAATTTATATCAAGCTGTTATTCTTTAAAAGCCTGTTTTTATGCTAACTGCACTGCAGTGGTTTCTATGAATGTAGCGGAAAGTTTTACTTTTGTTCGAGTCTATTTTTCCCGTTTATTCCCGTCACCGTAAATGAATGGTGGCAATAAAAGGGAAGCACAGCAGTAACTATGCTACTCTAATTAATTTCTTAGAGCCAAATGCATGATGTGATCAGTCAGTGTCTCTAAAATCTGCTCAAGTGATTTTAGACAGAGCCTGAAGCATCTCATAACGTTATCTGGAGCTGCTGATGGTTGAAACGGTTGCTTATTAGATATATGGGCTTGGACAGTGCAAGTGTGTGGTTTCTCTTTTATTTAATAAAGCAGATCTTTAAGGAAGAGTAATTATTTTTGTTAGACCTTAGCAGCGGCACACAGCAGTCCGGATTGTTTTCAAGCCAGCCTTGGTGGAAATGTGATGTAATCATATTTACATATTTGGGGGTTTAGCACTCATTAAAATAAATGGAACTGGCTTTAATTTGACACCAGTGGCCACATAGTTAGTTAGAGCTCAAAAACTGATTCTAAGCGATATCTTTAGGCTCTTTGTTAGTGTCAGGCTGTTTCTTTAGTTGAATCTACCAATAAAAACCAAAGATGTTTCAGGCCTAAACAAAAACAAACTCTCTGCAGCAGATGAACAGTATGTGAAAGTGATATCCTTCAAAAATAGGACCTGACACAGTTGGTCTCATAGGAAGGGTGTCCATCAGCAAGTCATTCTAAAGGATGAGAAACAGGGAAAAGGCTGAGGTAATCCAAATTATATAAGAACTGAAATTCAGTGGGTTTGTTCTTTATCCTGTCTTCCTTCTCTCACAGCAGATGGCCCCGCCCCTCCCTGAGCCTGGTTCTGCTGGAGGTTTCTTCCTGTTAAAAGGGAGTTTTTCCTTCCCACTGTCACCAAAGTGCTGCTCATAGGGGGTCATATGATTGTTGGGTTTTTCTCTGTATGTATTGTTGTAGGGTCTACCTCACAATATAAAGCACCTTGAGGTGACTGACAGAACTCTTCCTGAAGATTTTTGAAAGAAATTGCAAGAAAGCTCAGCTAGGCCGTTCAGATCATGTTGAAGAATAAAGGTGGTCTTACCAAATATTAATGTCCAATCTTGTTGGGATCGTGCAAACTCTGCTTTTGCTTTTACATCTGGACATGTTTCAATAAATTAATGATTAAATTAATGAAAAACTAAAGAAATGAGAGCTGGCTAAAGATTTTCACAGTAGTGTCCTCACGATTTTGCTGCTTATATCTCACACAAAAATGATTTGAAAATTGTCTTCGACCCACACACTGCACTGAAACCTGTTTTCTATGTGCCGCTACTGTAGTGTACGCGTCAGCTTCCTCTCTGATGTTTGCATGAAGTTTTGTGACACAAGTGGCTGTTACTGACTGTACAAATCTGCTGTGTGCCCACACGACCCCATCAAGGAAATTACTATTTGACCCTGTTGCACCTTTAATGTGCGCTCGGCCCACAGATGCGCAAATGTGTTAATGTGTGTATGTGAGCGAGAGGCAGAGAGAGAGCGTGCTTATAATATGCCAGCTCATGGAGTGTGTCGTGAGATGCACATGCACACCTATGCCTTACTGTTACAGAGACTGAGGACATTTCACTTTCTTCATGCAGCTAAAATATTCCAGTGTATAAGCAGTTGGTAATATAATCCGGTGCAGATGCTCCCTCTTCACTGTAATGTCCTAAACTGCTGCAAATGTTACATAGAGTCTGTAGAGTCGAGCGGCCTGGTCAGACCCTGTCATGTTCATCTCATCACTCCTGGGCTGAAAGCCCACAGGCTAAATAAGTGACGTCAGCGTAATGCAGGCTGATTATCAACCTCTACAGCTCAGGGGTTCTCAGGAAAGGTGAAAGGTAAAAGGTCAGGTGGTAATGATAAGTAATGATCTCTGCAAATGAATGAGTCACGAGGCTCTGTTAACATCTACTGATGAAGGCCACTGTTTTTATTATTAAAAGCCAACAGGAAGCACTTTGTTATTTTGGTGGAGAGGGACTATTAACCAAACAAAGAATACGTATTTCATAATTATTTAATTTTTATGGAAACTGCCAAGAAGGTGTTTGATGTATCCTTTGGACAGAGAAGAGAAGACAAGCAGACTCGGTGGTGGAATGAAGAAGTACAGCAAAGAGAGAGGTGGCAAAGACGAATGGTGAACTGAATATGAGGCAGAAGAAAGGAGACGTTCATCAACAAGGCTGATGTGAAGAGTTGTAGTAACTCCAGAGGGATAAAGATGATGTGCCATGAAGATATGGGAAAGAGTAGTTCAAGCGAGGTTAAGAGGAAAGGTGACGAACAGCAAGCAGCACCATGGTGTCGTTCTGAGAAGAAGCACTACAGATGTGATGTTTACTGTGAGAGTGTTGATGGAGAAGTATAGAGAAGGTCGGACACAGCAAGACGATGCTGAGGGAAGATACAGGGGTGGGGGTGAAAGTACATCGGGCATCTGTTCTGGTTGAGTTATGCACCAGATAAAAGAGAAATGAAAGTAGACGCGAGACAGAATGCATGCAATTGAACGAGAGGGGGGGCAGATGAGCCGGTGAAGATGCAAATAGGTGAGGCAGTGAAGGTGGACGAGTTTAAAAACCTGGGGTCAGCCGCTAAAGGCAGAGGACGGTGCACGAGAGAGGTGACCAGTATAGGCAGGATGATTGTGGGACCTGCTCTGATGTATGGAGTCGGTGGCAATGACAAAAAGACAGGAAGACCAGGATGGACAAGAGTGGAAATGAGTGCATCAAAGGGGTTTGGAGATAACGTTAGACTGAGGAGGGATATCGAGTATGAAGCTGTCACGCCGGAGAAAAAGAGAAAGACCATAGAGAAGATTCATAGATGATACCATCCCTAAAGCAGCAGCTGACATCTTGTGTGACTGACCTTTCTGATACAAATGAAAACAGAAATACTTGAAGAGTTGATGCACAAAGTACCCATTGTGTTTAAGTGGCCTGTCGGGACTCTTGTTGGGTCCTCCTCCATCCCCTCCACAAGACCCAGAGCTCATTAGAGAGAAGGAAACTTGATGCAAAGACATTTCTTTAGTGCACTTCCTCTTCCTTTCCTTGCATTGATATTAATGAGCCATTCAGCTTGGCTGACCAAAGAATTTCAGTGGGAGCTGGTGTCAGCCCTGGTATCTACTGCAGTTATACATAGACATAGTTATACAACAGTCAACTCCAACCACACAGTGAGACTAGCCAACAAACATCCTGTGCGTTTCTATGTGTAGGAGTCCAGAACGTCTCCACAACCTTCAGACCGATAATATAACTCTCCCTCATTAGCCTCCTGGATGGGGGAGTCGAGTTGTGCAAAGTGTGATTTCTGTTTTGTGAAAAGCATTACTTGTTATGGTGTCATACGTATTAGCCGTGTGTGTGTGTGTGTGTGTGTGTGTGTGTGTGTGTGTGTGTGTGTGTGTGTGTGTGTGTGTGCGTGCATTCAACACACAAAATCTCAAAAGAAAATCATGCCCAGGACTGGGCACTGCGCATGTGTTTATAAAAAGAGATGCTAAGAAATTGTCTTGACATTAAACCAGAACATTTTGTTTTTAATATTAAAATGTAACTGCTTTCACACTGTCTTTAAAATATAAATACACATGCTAATAAATCAAACCTTCTCGTAACCTCTGTGTACACATACTGAATTTGGCTGTGGGGGGGGGCACAACACTTAACGGATTATTGAAAGCAGCTGCACTGGACCTTAAAACACTGGCAACCTATTGCCTCAATTTTGCCAGTTGATGAACTGAAAAGTAAAACATTTTCAAATATTTGATATTTTGGTTTAGGTTTTATATTTTCTTATTTATGTTTCCAATTCAGTTTTATTTATATGTTGCCAAATCATAACAACTTAAAAGCAAGGTAAAGACCCCACAATGTAATAGTTATGGCTGTAATTCCAGTATATACTACATCTTCCATAATTAAATATTGGTGTGATAGTTTCATCTTTCTCACACACTGAGACCTTTTTGTAGGGCGGCTCGATTATGGCAAAAATGATGATCACGATTATTTTCACTGACATTGAGATCTCGATTATTTGACGATATTTAACAATAACAGTGTAGTGAATAATGACTTTAAAAAATAATATAAAATAGTGCAAATACTGATAACAGTGCAAATGTTTGCAATATAAGAAATAAATGAAAAATGTGAACATCTATGTTTAGTGAACTTTGCAGTGTTGCTCTGTGGTGCAGCTACACCGTAGCAAAGTTTACACACTGTGTCTACTTGATCCACGTCTGACTGCCAACCCATTTGCCACACGGAGCAGCGCGAGAGTAAAGCACGAGGGAGGGGCTAATAATCGGCTCGGTCATTTTTAATGATTATCGAAAGCCCAGATCGTAATCGAGATTAAAATTCGATTAATTGAGCAGCCCTACCTTTTTGTGTTTGCTGATATTTATTGAGCTGTTTGAAACGTATTCTAATTATCTGCCACTTAAAACACGTTACTCCTCTTCTGTTCACTCAGCAGTAGCTGTCAGTCTTTAGTGCTAGATATGAGTGCTGGGACTGGATTTATTTACCTATGCACTATGACTGCCCTGCAAGGATCCAGTATCTCACTGCTCTCACTGGGATACCATCTGGATGCAGCACATGACAGACTGACTCTTTCGCTACTGTTTTGCATTAGAACCTGTCTGTCAGATTTAAGGTGCTAGAACACCATTCAGGATTGCACCGTTCCACTAATCCACTGATTAAAACCAAAGAGCAACAGAAGAATACATAACTGAAATCAGCAGTGGGAATAGAGACTCGTCATACGAGATTATTTGGGGCCTACAGAGCAAAGCATGTACCTTTGTTACAGAGCAGTTATCACCAGAGAAAAGTCATGTACGACTCGGTACTGAGAGACTTCTAATGCTGAGGTCTGAGTGCTATCTCCCCCTTACCCTAACCAGTGCCATGTTTTTGGGAAAAAAAAAATCCTGTCCACACATGCAGTTTTGAAAAAATATCTTTGTTCACATGTAAATGCAAAAAACTAAGTCAAACGCTGTCAACATGCTAAAGCAACAGGTGGCGATGTAATCCTAACCATGTAGAAATGTTGGCCAATCAGAACTGTGGAAGCCTGAGAGGGAAAGAGTAAAGAAAGACCACCGACCTGATCTCGTCCAAAACCAATGTTGGCGTCAGGATTTGGGTTGTGAGAGTGTCTGTGCTGAAGCCACGTCTGAAGTTCACTCTCTCTGTCTTTCTAAATGGAGGGACAGTAACTGTGTGTAAAAACTGCAGATGGTCAGATTGACAGCAACAGTATTTTGTCCACCATTGGAGAAATTCATCTGCAATAACGTGGTGCACAGCGTGACGTCAAGACAGGCGCACACCTTTGACGTCGCATGACTAAATCTCTGTTTTCTGTACACACGTAAACACAAAGACGGAGTTTTCGAAAATCTGCACCCTGGCAGGAGTTTTTAAAAATCTCTTCTTTCAGTGATTCGAAACGCCGTTTACGTGTGGACAAAAGGCCCAAACGCATAGAAAAAAATGCCCGTGTACGTGTGGACGCAGCCGTAAACTGTTTTTTTTCTTGATTGCAAAGACTTGAGAAAAACAATTGTCCAAATCCAAAAAGAACATAGTCTGATAACCTGGGTTTATGGTTATTACTGATGATGCCTCAGGCCTGACAGGGTTAATGATGGAGATGATGTTTCCCAGTTATTACAGTTGTCCCATACTCCTCATAGATGATGTTATCTTCCAATAAAAGCTGACCTGTACAGATTGTCAGTGGGTCTGTGTTGAGCACAGTTGCAGGCCTGTTTTGAATATCAGTCTTTCATCGTATAGACCTGATTCTGACCGCCTTACAGACAGGTCTTTGTTCTGGCCTCTCAGATTTTATGACTTTTTCAATGCTGCTTTGAATGGCCTTAAAATGTGTACAGATGTGCTTCTACATGTATCCTCTGCACCAATTAAATAACCAACGTTTAACATATGTGCAAAAACCTGACAAAACTTCACAAACTTATGATGATAAAGACATGTCAAGAAATGTCCCATGTTGTTTTTTACCAGCATTGAAAGTCTAAGAACAGCTTGGTAGTCTGACCGACTACAGTCAAAACTGAAGACCAGTTCAGCCTGCTCAGCTATACTCATGACCAGGTAGCTGAATTGTTTGCCAATTTGTACTAATTTTTTACATTTGTTTGGTTTTAATGGAGAGCAACAGAATGAAAATCGATAAAAACCAAATAACTCGATGTGTATGTCATTGAGGAAATAAGTATTTGATTCCAAAGCAAAGCCTGACCTAGTATTGGGTGGAGAAACCCTTGTTGGCAAGCACAGTGGTAAGGTGTTTCTTGTAGTTGGTCACCAGGAGGGATTTTGGCCCATTGCTCTTTGCAGAAACTCTAAAGTCTTTAGGTTGCTGCTTCATTGGCAAACGTAAGACAAGTCTGCACATCTGTGTTGATCTTGCAGACACTGTATTTCTATTACAGCGCAGTGTTACTAATGGCATTTTTGGTGACTGTGCTCACAGCTGACAGATCAGTAACAAGCTCCTCCTTCCGTTCATTTTGGGATGATCCAGCACCTTTCTCGTGAACATCCTCACGTCGTGAGGCGAGATATTAAGCTCCAGACGAAGGGCAACTGATGGTCGTTTTATATTTCTTCCATTTCTAAATAATCACACCAACGGTTATCACCCTTTCACCAAGCTTCTTGCTGCCCATTTCACTTTTGTGCAGATCTACAATCTTGTCCCCGATGTCCTCTGACAGCCCTTTGATTTTGCAGTGGTGGAGTCACTGAGGCTGAGGACCCATGTGCTTTATGCACTGAGATCAGGAGTATTTGTGACTGATTAACTGATTATAATCACCAATCTGTGGGAACCTGAATCCTGGCTATGTTATAGGGGGATCAAGTACTTATTAGATAATATTAGAAATCAATGATTACTTTTAAACAAACTATTTTTTCTGTAAATGTGGATAAAGTTATCCGCATTAGTTAAAGTACGTAACTACAAACTACAGCAGCCATCATGGCCTTTGGGTGGAGCTGTGCACTTTGTTATGGCTGAAGTACAGGGAGGTGAGAAACGAGGGGGTGACGGGGGTGTTAGAAAGAGTACACGATTTGATGAACTGGAAATGTTTCAACGAGTGGTGCAAAAGAACTGGGGGATGTTGAGGAAGAGGGCAGAAACGACTAATGGGCTCATTAGGAAAGTCGCGGTCATGTAATGACCTGTCACCCAGTGGACATCTGGGGTTCCACGCACTGTAGAGGGATGAACAGACAGAAATAGAAAGAGCAATTAGGAAAGAGACAGTTGAAGCATTAGGAAAGAAGAAAGAGGAGGGAGACACATTTAACCAGTTTTCAGATGGATTTTAATTGGACATGGACTGTGATCAAAATCTCTCTCTGCGTGACATCTCGCCAGTCCTCCAGTTTCCCCCACAGTCCAAGGACGTGTTTTAAAGAATGTTTTTGCATATTCGCGGTGAGAATTGGAGAATTGTGGACTTGCATGTCTGACACTTATTGGAAAGTAGATACTTCTGTTTCAGAAAATGTGCTTGCATAAAATGTTCTTTTTAACATCAAATAAAATTATTTTAAAAAACTACCAAACACTTGATCTAAGCAGATTCTTGGGTGGATTACTTAATAGGTCTTGATGCACGCTCAATCATCCAGGTAAGTAAATCCCAAAAGGTTGATTCTCTTCATCTGGACGTTTTCAGTGCCCATTGTTCGTTCGGTGTGTTTCACTCACTGTGGAAATGTCTTGTTTATAAGGTCGGAAACCTGCAGTCAGCTGAGACTGAAGGAGTCATCTGGATGAGTGACGAAACGTTTCTCCCACTGAAAACGTCCAGATGAACCGAATCAACCTTTTGGGAAAATGGCCATGACTGTACATGTGAGAGTCTACAGTTATGGCCATGACTAAGTCCTGGACCTCTAAGGTCCTGGTGGTTAATCTGCTTTAAGTCGAGCCTTTGCTGGACAGGTGTTTAAGAGAATGGATGGAGGGCTGGAATAAAAACAGAGCTTAGCTGGTGATTTGAACACTTTTCCTGTCCACAACAATTATGGGCCGCTACGCCGACTTATACTGTTTCCCTCATATTTTATAGACAAGGCAATTAATCAGTTTATAATCACAATACCTGATATTAATTGAAAATAACTGTTGGCTATTTTCACTCTGTTCCACCACAGATGCCTCTCTAATTGACTTAATTGACTGTATTGCTGGTGACTTCATTACTCCACTCCATCTTCCAGGAATCTTAATTTGCTATAACCCAATGTTGCTTTCCACGATCAGTTTGTGGAAGAGGGGATGAAAGATCACGATCCTAATGCAGATCGTGACCGAGAGTGTAACGACACAGCAGCAAGAGAGCAACATCATACGTATACGAGGACCGTAAGTGGTGACCGATGAAAAAGCAGAGGGCCAAAAGGCAATAAGGGCTTTGAAGACTGCACATCAGAGTCAGAGCAGAGTCGTGACTGGAGACGCACCACTCTGTGTAATCCTTCTGGCTTCACTCACATCACAGTGTGCAGGCTGCAGCTGCAACATGAAAGCGTATGTGTGTACATGCACAAACTGCCAGGGCCGGGCTGATTAACCGGTCTCAGCACCGTTGTTCACACAGCCCAGGATTTTTTCATTGTAAATGTGATCATCTATATTAACTGACCATAAATAGTCAATCACGATCTGATGGGCTGATGCAGGAAAACACCTCTGTAAGGAGATAAATGCCATTATTAGCACATGTAGGAAGGCAAGCAATCTAAATGGGTATTATACATAACACTGGCTTGCCTGTGATTGCGCTTGTATGACAATAAAATATAAATGGGTAAGTATATACGAGTAAAAATGTGAAGAGAAATACTGAAGCCAGTGCCAGAGAAGAGAAAACAGCCAACATTAGTCTCACAGTGTTACTTCACTCAGTATCTCTCACCCACCGCCCGCTGACCTGAAAGGAAGCTGTAAAACTTTATTTTTTTAACTTCTCTCCTTCCCACAAAGCCCACAGAGAACAGAGCCGGGTTTGGAACAAGTGCATCCAAACCTTCACGGAGACTTGTCAAAGTGTAAATGTTGCTGTTCTCTCTCTTTACAGCCTGTTGCTTCTATTTTTTCTTCTATAAACGTGCCAGTGCTAACCAGCTGGCTAATTATTAATGCAGGCTAAATGTTTTGAAAACCATTAAAATGATAAAATATTATCATTTTATCATTTTAAAATATTATATTTGGTTTTACAAGCAATCTCCTGGGCAGAAAAATGAGGTTCAACCAAATCACAACAGCAGTCTGTGTAAGACAACGACCCCCCCCCCCCCCCCCCCCCCCCACACACACACACACACACACACACACACACACACACACACCCACCACCACCACCACCACCCTTTAAGCAAGCATTTGAAACCAAGCGAATGCATAAAAAAGCTGCATTTCCTATACTGTGCCCTTGAGACTGGCTCCAAAGTGAGTCAGTCCCATAAATTCTCCTGTTAAAATATCCGACTTCACAGCATTTGCAATCATGTTTACAGCCTCTGTAAGTGCAGTGTCCTCTGAGGTTTTCCCCTCATCCATCTGGATACGGATGAGACTTAAATTTAGGGAACGGTTGCTATGTTTAAAGACCTGTTGGCACTGGCAGCTGTTGCTGGTCAGCGTCTGCTATGTCTCACTAGTTTGAGTCACTCAGCTGAAGCTCTGCTGTTTGCACTGTTGGTGCATTTTGGAGCACTTTAAAAGAGGGTTTTAATCTGGT
>NC_138950.1:39186906-39281906 GCF_965226115.1 Aulonocara stuartgranti | reverse complement strand
TCCACAGCTCACATTTACACATCACACATTTCTTAGAAAACAAGAAACTGATTTATTTTCAGTCAGCACCAATGCTAGCTATCACAATACATACAAAAGATAGCGTTCAGCCATTATGGAAAGGCTAAGAAGAGGCAGCTGGGTTTGGTGTGTTGCATTTTACATCCGTTACTCATCTTATTAGAGATTCCAGACAAAAATGTCCAAACTTCCTATAACAGTACCAGTGACTTGATTTTCCATCACAGTGAAACTTTACCTGTATTTTTCTTTCCCATGTCATAAATCAAAATGTGATTCTTATTTGACTGGAGAAAAATGTTTTTATTAGCTCTATTCTTATTCTGGCTTGTAAATGGTAAAAGGGATAGCTCAGTAGGTAGAGTGGTTGCCCCTTGATCAGAAGGTCGGGAGTTCAACTCCCCTGAACGGCTACTCTCCGGCACCCCTGAGCAAGGTACAACAACCACTACACACTGCTCCCCGGGCGCTGCGTTGGTGGCTGCCCACTGCTTCACTGGGTGAATTCTAACTACATTCAATGTGGGTTTACTATCTTGCCCAAGGATACTTGACATGCAGACTGCAGGAGCCAGGGATCGAACCACCAACCTTCCGACCAGTAGGTGACCTGAGCTACAGCCAGGAGGTAGCTTATCTTGTAAAAATAAGTGATATAGTGAAACATGTTGAACTAATCATGTAACTGTAGCATTTCCAAATGCTTTGTTTCTTATGGAATGCAGACTAAACACTGAAATGTCGTGCCAATGGTTCAAATTGTCAGACCCGATTAAAGGCTTTAAGATAACAGAGCACAGGACTGTTTCCCTTTCTCGCTCCCTGATGTTCAATTTATTTGGCTCCCTCAGAGGTAATGGAGAATCACAGGAATCGTAACTCACGAGAGACTGTAGTGAGGCGTCAGGTACACCGTTGATTAGGATGGGTGTCCATGGCAACCCTGCCCTCCCTAGATAACTGTTTGTAAAACAGCACCTTCAGAACTATGAGCAAATTTAGACTCATTCAGAGGGGCATCTGTGATGTCTGAGTCTCTGCTGGTGGGCTATTTGATGTTTATTCAAGGGGCCGTTGCACTTGCGAGCTGGCGGCTGGAGCTGTGATGTAACTGGCCCAGTACTGCAAAGCAGCAGCTATAGCTCGATCTGCATGGCTATAAGTTGATGCAATACACACTCGTAGGGAGAGAGAGAGAAAAACAGAGCAGAGGAAGAGGCTCAGGTTTGAGGTGAACCTCCCTTCATTCATGTGGTGATCTGTTTCTGGGTGTAACACTGCTGTCGGTGGCATTCATGCAGTCTGTCACAGAGGAGCTGTACTCATCAATGTCCATCTGTGTGTCATAGGTAGACTGAGAGGCATGAAGGCAGCCTGTCTGCTGTTTGCAATGGCTGCACGTAGTTTTATTGTAAGCTTAGCATTAGCATCTGTTGAAATGAATGCAGCTGATATTAGCTTAGCATATAAAAAGGTTTGCACTGAACCATGAGGAATTCCAGGTTAGCAGCGTGATGTCTCTCAGTGATAAAAGTTCATGCACCAAGCTGGGCTCACACAGCTCAGCCTCTCTGGTTGTAATGCCATCATTTGTGAGGAAAATGCTGGTTAAAAGCAGCTCATTCAGTTCTAACTGAGCTCATAGTACTCAACGTCTCGCCGTCTTTATTTAAGGTCTCAATGCTGCCTACAAGTACTTCTGCTCAGCTGGGTGGAGTGTGTAACCTCCAGTGTTTTGGAGAGCTCAGGCATGAGTCTCATAGTGGTGACAGCGCTGCTGGAGCAGAGTAATCTGATTTCTAAAAGATCCCTGTTGAGAGTATGTTTAAAATATGTGAAAGTGTTCTGTATGAAGAGACTAGCAAGTATCAAATACGTCTGCAGATTCTTGAAAGACACTGAATGTTGCACGCATGCTGTCGTCTTAGTCCTACAGAAAATCTTCAGTAGGGTCTGAATCATTTAGTTTATGTTGTTTTGTTTATTAGCGTTTTCCAAAGAAATCTTTTAAGCAGATATCTGAGTGAACATGAGATCCTGTGTGTCTCTGCATGGTATACAGAAACAAACAACCTTGGTAACTGTGGAAATGTTCAAATAGGGTGTGAGTGGGTGCACGGGTGAGTGTGTGCTGGGACAAATAGGCTGAATGTTCTGCACGTCATTCAAATCAAAGTTCTTTGTGTGCTGTCGATGTTGTTTTGTTTTTTTAATTTGCATTCTTTTTATTATTTATTTATTGTTCATATAAATATGAATACACTGCATATTAAAGGTCATCACACAGTCCCCATCAAAAGTTTAAGACCACTTGAAAAACAGCCAAAAATCCTATTTTGCACGATTGGATCTGAACAAGGTTCCAAGTAGAGCTTCAACATGCAACAAGAAGAAATGGGAGTGAGACGAAACATTTTTTTAAACATGCAAATGATTGATTAATTTGATTTCAATCAATCAATTCATTGCATTTATTGAAAACACCACTTAAACCGAAACAGGCTGTTTTACAGCTGATCAAAAGTTTAGGAGCACGTGCCTTTAAAAGGCCAAATCTGTGCACAAATGTTTATTCACTGTCATTTTCTGTCAGGCAGTCACACTGTCATGATGCTCTGATGGCGAAGGCAAAGAAAACTTGTCTTCTTGCTGCATGTTGAAGCTCTACTTATTAAGATCCAACAATGCAAAATGTGATTTCGGGCCATTTTGGTGGTCTTGAACTTTTGATCCAGACTGTATATGCCATTACATGCATATAATAGTTTAAAGGTTACTATTGTGGTCACTGCCTGTGCTTTTTCTTTTATTAAGAGCCGGAAGTGATTTCGACCAAAGAGCGGTTCGCTAGCTGAGGCTAACTCGCTTGTTTAGAAAGCTGCTGCTGTTTACTGTACGACACATATCTGCTGGTATGTAGCGGTCAGTGATGCAACCTTTTTCACTGAAAATGTAAAACTAATATTTTGGCTTTGGATACATTTGTATATGTGCTGCTGTCGGTCACTGACTGGTTGATGAAACAGCTCTGTGTTTCACTCTGTGGAAATGACTGGGAATTAATCGTTATATGGAAGATAATATCAGGCCCAGCTTAAACAATACATTCCACACTTTGTAAAGTTAAATATAACAAATAAATATGTCTAATAAATCTATTGAATTAGTAGAGTAAGAAAACTGGACGAAGATTAATAAAATAAAAATGTATGAAATTATACTATAATTAGTCAATCAGTTTTTAATTAGTGTCACTTCAGCACATGAAACACTACTCTGATTACTTTCCAGTAGTGCAGCGTCGCTGTGATATGCATCATCAGTGTAACAGTGGAGCAGACATCAGTTCAAATTCAGCTGTTAATGATGATTAGAGTCACTCAGTTACACCTCTGTAGCAGCTCAGCCATGTTCGCTCACAACAGAAAGGATTGCAGTGTCACGACGCTGCATCGCCACAACCAACCTTAGCGTTTCCCCACCAGCTCAATCTCACTTTAACCTCTGACTTTAGTCATTTACCTGTCAAGGTTTGGCAAAGTCAGCCATCTACCATGTAGGCAAACAGGGCCTACATGGTAGATGTTGTCATATGATCGAGCCAGTTCATTAGAATTAGAGTACAAGTTGATATAAAGCACAAATACACCCACAACAGATAAAAACATAAAAACAAATTCATATCTGTTTTAAATGTGGGATAACTTACAGAAAAAAGCTTTCTGCCTGTATTCTGATGTTACTGAGTGAAGAAGGTCCGTTCTTGTTTTCTTAGACGTGTTTTAATGTTTAATGTTATCTGTGGAGTAGTGGGAAGTGTTGAAAGGCTCCAGATTACAGTTGAACAAAGGAAAGAATACATTAGCAAACACGTTTATTTTGCTCTGCTGTTGCAATTTGCAGTGTTGTGATTCTGCTGAAACACAGACAGGTTTTATCTCTTTACTTATATCACAAAGCTTTTGGCCTGCTGGGGAAACTGCTGTTACTGCAGTGGGAGGGGTGGGTGGGGTGCTTGTCAAAGCTGTATCAAAATAAATACTGCAAACCAAGATTTCACAGAAAAGCATGATGATTGCTGCAGCTGTCAGTGGTTTCACTGTTTTGGCTGATTAGTACGTTCAGAAAGTCTTGAATAACCAAAAGGAAATATTAACATTATGACCTTTTGAATGTAACTGCTAAATTATAAGGTTTGCACCACAGGTGACTCGTTTTTACTACAGTGCAAATAAAACAGAGTTCATGATATTAGTGCTCGTCTGCACTTTATTGATCTGCGGCCTTTCCAGCACATTTAATCAGGCTCATGTATTGTGGTGAAATAATCGTGCTCCAGAAACAACTCGACCACGTTTCACGTATTAAAGTCTCAGTGTGCACTTTGTTGTTTTCACAGCTGGAAAAGGTTTGCGAGACGACCAACTGAATGCAAATTCAGGGGGAAGATGTTGCGATGCTTTTTCTGTCCCATGAGTATTCACAGAACAACACGCTGAAACACAGTGTTACTCCATCATACACGCTCCTCGCTGATGTGCCCCGTCTCTGAGCACAGGACAGCACAAGCTGATGAAATATTGATTCAGGCGCTCCACACATCGCCTCCTCTGCTGCTCGTCACGTTATATGTAAGGAAAAGTGTGCGGTGAAAAAAAAACATTGTTGAGGTTTATTTCCTGTCACTGATGGGACCTCAGGGGCCCAAACAGCATTTGCTCATTTAAATCCTGCTTGAAATCAATTTAAGGTCTGCAGATCATATAGGAGGACTTCTTTCACAGACTGTTACACACTCGCACACATGCATGGGCATGCACATGTGACTGCACAGCACTGTCAGCTCCTGAGGAGGCACATTAGATCTGAGGTGATAAACCATGAACGTGTAAGGGCAGTCGGACTGGTTTAGATAGATTTGTTATAGATATTTAGACTCTGTGTCTTTGTATTTGATTCTCCATATTTGGCTGCATTCATCCTCCATCCGGTTGTGACCAGCCTCTCTCAGGTGCTAAGTTATACCGTATTTTTTGGACCATAAGGCGTAGGGATGGGTACTGATAAGATTTTCACGATTCCGATTCCATTTTCGATTCTGTTTAACGATTTGATTCTTTATCGATTCTTTATCGATTCTTTTTAAAAAAGGAGAACACTAAGGTCGATTAGCTTAGAACTTTGTTTTATATCTTCTCTTTGAACAAGATAGAAATTTAGGAGTAACATGGCCTTACAAACCCAACAGTGAGATCTTAAGAGATCCAGCCTACGGCTCTTCAATGGGGTGTCCCAGGGTCCCCAGGAAAAAAAATTTAAATGTAAAATAATAAAATAAATATTCTTCTGTAGCAATAACAAAGTATAACATAAATTATTCTGTAGCAGTTACACAAGAATATCCAGTAATGTCCCTGCCTACCAGTGTTGGTCAAGTTACTTGAAAAAAGTAATCAGTAACTAATTACTGATTACTTCCCCAAAAAAGTAATCCCGTTACTTTACTGATTACTTATTTTCAAAAGTAATTAATTACTTAGTTACTTTTTAAAAACATGATTTACAACCTGAAGAGGTGATAAAGCGATAGATCTTTCAGCCCAATTCTACTTTTTCTACATAATCCATCATACAAAATGTAATCAAATGGAAAAGTCTCTTTTTAAAACTTGTTTTATTAGTTTTAATCTTTTAACTTTATGCATCAAGCAAACATTAAATTATATGCAACATTCTCTGACTGGAAGAAATTAGTTTAACATTTAAACCTATTTTCTGCACATTCCAGCACATAAAATAAAATATTTTGTGTGTTTACACTCACTCTTTCAAATAGATGCAAGTAAAACACAGCAGAAAATAAATAAAGTCAAAGACTCAGCGGTCCTGTTGCTCTATTTTCACCTGTAAAGCAGGAGTGGGGTAGGCGGAGGTTTACCCTGGTGCAGGTGTGCCGCGGTCAGTGGAAGAATCCGCGAGTTTCTCTGTGAGTTTCCCATTACGTCGTAGCTACTCGGTGCTTGTTGGAAGTTTAGGGGTTTTTTTCGCTGTAAAAAGAAGTTTTCTTCCCACGCACAGCGGACACTAATGTTTTTGTCACTTTTTATGGAATCAAACTCAAAGTAAGGTCAGTACTTCCACGCTTTAAACGCTGCACGCTCATACTCTCTCTGCACTCGATATATGATCCACTGTTGATCTGCACACAGCTGTTGTCACGAACGGCGCACTCGCTTACGTCACTGTCGTGAGACATTCTCGCAAAAAAATCACGGTTTTAGTAACGCAGTAATGCAGCGTTCCCACGGGAAAGTAACGGTAATCTAATTACTGTTTTTGCAATAGTAATCCCTTACTGATAGGTTTGTAGCTTGAACCCATCCGCTGGAACGTTGAAGACAATATAATTACACTGCAAAGCAAGACACAAGTAGGCAAGCTTCTTCATGTTTCTCGTGCACGGGAGAGAACCGGACAGGCGCCGTTCCTTCGCTTGACCCCAGTAGCTCTCGTCCGTTCTCCCGTACCACTGTTCTTTTATTGAGGTTACATGAATATGCATAAGTTCATTAACATATGACGTCTACATACAAACAAAGAGTACCTTGCCTGTGTGTGTGTGTGTGTGTGTGTGTGTGTGTGTGTGTGTGTGTGTGTGGACTGCTGATCAAAGGGTCAAACATCCTTGGTCAGGAAGAGGGTAGCCTCCCCCTCACCCTAGATGGTTCATCCTAGATAACACGGTGAGGAAGTCCTGCAGTTCATCTAAACAAAGAGCACTTAGACTAGAACAGACGCAACTACGTTAATCCTACCATAAAACAATAAGACACGGTATGACCTCTCATGCTCCCAAAGTGCTGTCTAATACACACAAAGTTTGCAGACTATCAAGGATCAAAACCTCTACCAATCTACAACTAATTACAAAACTCTAAGCATATATAAGTAAATATTTCTAAGCATAAATGACAATCAACAATACAAATCTAACATTTCCCCCCTTTTTGACCTTTATGCTTGAAAAGTTCCCAGGTATGAATACCTCATGTCTGACAGTTTCAATGCAAACCTTTTTATACTCAGCATATGTCAAATCACCCTAAATTACTGAAAAGGTACACAGTTCAACAAATGTATTAGCAGTTATCCCATTCCTCATTGATCTCATCTCATGGCAAACTGTATCCCACAAACAAACAAATTGTTAATTTAATAGTGAAAATAAGAAGATAACATTTCCAAAAACATCTCAGCTTGGTGATGCTTCCTCCGGGTGTGCACATCACATGTCTCTCTGCAGAGTGGTTTAAGCTCTGCAGGGCATCATGAATGTCTCTTCCAGTTGTTTCCATCACTGTCCATAGGACCAGAGTCCAAATGTATGTAGAATAGACATTCAAACATGCCAGTTGGTTTTGTTGTTCGTCAACATGGGTCTCAGCTATTTCCAAGCTGCAGACTTCTCAGCACTCTAGTTTTATGGCCTCTTACCAGCCCCCATCACCTGACTTCAGACCTTCGTCTTGTGAGGGGGATATTTATGACTCCTTAATTGTCCACGCTCTGCAGAAAAGCTATCTGTGGAAAGGGTGCTGGGTTCCGTCATCTTACTGCTGTTATGATCCCAGCAGCCTTCAGAGTGTCATCGTATGCACAGTACAGTGGCACAGAGTTAGGTGATGTTCATAGGAAACTGCTGTTATCACCACCATAGCTTCTGGTTCCTGTGCTTTTCACAGAATCATGACGTCATCCTCGAACTCCTTCTGCGCTGTCGATGGAGCTTGGCACGCTCCTCATCCCTCGAGTTTTCATATCCCAACGCTGCTGAAGGTTTAAGGCAGAGCACGTCGTACACCTTAATTGTCTTTCTCAGCGTCAATATTGAATGTTTCATTTTATTTAACATCTTGCTGTGGGAAGTCTCCTCTTGATCTCCTGGAAGCTCAGTAGCACAGCTCTCTGTGTGATGTCTGCTGTGCTGAAGATGATCTCTGATCCTCCTGAAGCCTCTCTCCTGGCCTCAGCTCCCATCCTGTGGACGATCCTCTCAGGCACTCCTTCTCGTCATGCATAGTCCTGATTTTGGGCCTGCTGGATCTGTCTCTCTTAGGTGAGAGTTGTCATGTGTCCATCTCCTCTGCCTTCCTCCTGGTTCAGCTGTTTCCGGCACCAGCTGGGGTCCTATAAGGATGAGCGTCGTAGTCAAGGTAACCAAGAGGGTCCTGGTCGCACACAGGTCCGTCACGCCTCGCACTTGGTTGCCCTAGAGTTGATCAGAGGCTGGAGGTTGAAGTGCGAGCTTACCCTACGGGGGCTCAATCAGCACTCCCCCCTCACCACTGAAACAACCAAGTGTGAGATTTCTCTATTGTGCTGTCTTGAGGGTGCACCACTTGCATAGGTTTAATATTTGTAAATAAAACGGCTAATCACACAAATCACTGCAACAATAATAGTAAACATTGCTTAATGTTACTCCTTGGACCCCACCTCTTGACGCATGGACACACCCATGCGCCAACACACCAAACCTGGATTCCTGTCTTAAAGAAAAAGATTAGCTAGATCATATCCCAGGCAACATCAGGGCATCTCCTCCCCTGGAGCAGCACCACCCTGGACCTATAATCCTGCAATAAAAATGTTAGTGTGTTTTGCATATTAAGTATGCTTAACACCGGGCTCTCCCAGGAGCCTGCATACACACCATCATGGCCTGGAAAGCAAAATCTGGAAGTAAAATCAAACTTCATACCTGTAAACAATTGTATCATAAGAACAAGAAGCATTCAACATCAGCAAGACAAGTGTCATGTGCAGGTTTTCTCAAATCAGTAAACTACAATTATTTTCATAAGTCGCCTCAGACATGGATCATCCCATGTACTCAGGCAACATTAATGTAATCGGTGACTGCTCTTAAGCAAAGTCACTCCACTCATATATTACTATGGGCTCAAAAGTGGCCAGCTAATGAGCCCATATCAAACTATCCCAGAAACACTGTATCTCTTATTTGTTCTTCTCATGTCACTTGTCCGCTTCTGCCAAATCCTCTACACACAGTCATAGAAAAACAAACATTAGCAACACAGTGACTATTGGTGGTCAGACGCAGGTCGACAGGTTCCAGAGGTGCCATAAAAAGACCATAAAGTTAGCCATCTATAGCTGTGGAAAGAAGTAACACCAGTTCTCAACACAGGAAATTTCACACATGTTATTCACATTATCAAAGTAACCTTCACATTTTCCCATCAACACAATGCAACAGCATCACCACTCATAACCTGTAAACACAGTTTTCCTCACACATAAACCCAGAAATCCTGTAGTAGGAAAAAACATCAACCAGTTGTCCTGGTATAAATTGCATCATCAATTCACATGAAGAACTGGCATGCTGTAAGAAAAGAAAATGCAAATATTAGCGCTTGCGCAGGCGTATGCATACTTTGTCACAGTTATCTCTGTGAGCAACACAAGCCTATGAATAACACACCTGATAAATGCACAGACACAGAAAATGGCATTTAAAAGGTTAAATCATCATGCAACCTCGAGTGTTGCTGTCATCTTTCTGCTCCTGTAAAAGGAAACACATGGGTTCATCTGCACCTTTGTCAGGTGGGGGTTAACTTCACACAATCATGATCAGTCAGTCAGTTATTTTAAAATTCGTACTCATTCACTCAGTGATTCCTTCTTTTGCTAATTGTGGAAATTATCATCGCATTCGTTTCCACGCTCAGCAAAACGACGTTATTTCAAAAAGAAAAATAATTTAGACTGGATTTCCTCGTTGAATCCTTTTTGGGGGGGACTCTCATTTCCTAATTGTCCCAAATAAGTGGCTTTCTCCTGAACCCATTTTAAATGTGGAGAAACTCACTTGCAACAATTGTCTTGACGACGTGTAACGCTTTTAATTCCCGACTTGCAGATCTGCTCAAAGAAAAGAAATTCACAAGCAAAAATCAGTGCTTGTTCAAAAATGAAAAATAAAAAATAACAGAGATTATCAAACCAAACTCTCAGTGCACTGTGAAAGTATCAAAATAAAAAGGCCTTGTTAAGTCATGACACAAACTCCTCATCAACTTCACAACAGGAGAAGAATCATCAGCTAGATTCACTCCAAACCAACCATCAGCTGCACAACACACCACATAACTATGAGTTTAATCACCAGGTCTGTGCTCTTCACTCATTTAGGCCACAGATCTATTTTATTCAATTTTTCCTTTTTCCCTTCATCATAAAACATGTGACATGCTGTCATGCACTTCACAAAAGAAGTTTGTTCTGACGTATTCAGAGTTGTGTATCTAAATACAGGATTCACTCGCACATCAAAACAGGAAACTCAGTGTTTTAGAGTTTCCACTCTAACAAACTCCAACACATCCCATTCACTCGTGCTAGAATTCAGTCACCTTTCATTAATCTAAAAACCAATCAAATAATTTGCATATCGGCTATTAACCCTTTAGAGCCGATCGGAGCGGGAACGCTCTGTTATGCGTAACTATTTTTAAATCCCAGTAGCACTGCAACCACGTAAGCTAGCGCAAAAATTTTTTTTGCATATGAAACCGGAGGAGTTGTACTTACATCTGATGCCATCAGCTTGTCCTCGGTCACGGTTTCCTTCCACATAAAGCTTTGCAAAAACTGCATAAAAAGCGCTTGCAGGAACAAAAACATAATATTCCAGAAACACGCTTTACCGATCTGATCAGCTGTTCAAAACACTTCCTACGTTGGAATAGACGTCAGCGCGAACTTTTGCATTTCCGCCATTACCTGCCCGAAACCGGAAGTGACGTCATTTTCGCGGAAATGTAGTCTTTTTTGCGATCAGGGCCTCAGGGCCTATGCTGGTCTTTTTAAAAGTTATCTTTGACTTTATGACTTTCTGTGTCGTTTCTGGGATTCTTAGGACTCATATTGCACTGCTGGAAATAGTTTATTTTGATGCATATGCTGCTTTTTTGCAAATTTGCACTATAATATTTATTTTCATTTTTCCTGCAGTGTATAAAAATTGGTGTATTTCAAAAATAAAACTATGAAGACACTCAAAATAAATTTCCTGTGGTGGGAAACTATTTTGTGCAACTTTTTTGTATTTACAGTTTTGAGGGATAAGACTCTTAAATTTCTCTAACTAGAAATATATGTTAAAAAATCAAAAACGATTTTCAATTTTTTTGTAGTTTATTGCACTTTTTTGCAATTTATGTAATTACTATGCACTTAATGAATACATATTATTAAAATCTGGGCTATAATGGTTGTATTGATGTATAGCAACTTGAAATGCTCCCAAAAATGGCTCCACAGCATGTAAAAATATAATATAAGCTCTGGCGGACTTGGTTCTATGGTAGGTCTTAAAGGGTTAAACCACTAAGTTGACAGGACAACAGAAATGCATGTTCAAAATGTTATCACTAAAAGAGAATTTCCCTCATACAGTAAATTTAGTAGTAAACTTGTGCTGCATCAATCAAGCAGGAAGCTTCTCCCAATTTACTATATTAACACTAAATTTATTATCTGATCACTGGTTGGTCAAACCAGAATCTTTTTTCCCACAAAAGTTTAAATTGTTGTCCTGCAACCTAGAGAGTCAATTTTTTGCATTGGATAAATTCAGCATTTGATAACAAGTGTCTGCTAAATTTACACTATTTTAGCACTGATGAAAGATAACAAGCTAATTTTCATTGCATGTGTGTTTGTTATTAGGCAGGTTTAATGCATGTCTGTGGAGCTGCATATCCAACAGAGCATGTTCTCTGCCTTTCCTACACATTTCTCTGCTATTATTTGATCACTTCTTAACTAATGTGCTATGAGTCCACTGGTTTTTGCATCACACGAGGTGACTTGGACAAGATGATAAACAGACTCACATGCTTAAGATGTTGTCTAATCTTCATAAGCTCTCTTGTGTTTGTGTTAGTAGGGTTAATGCATGTTGTGCTTGTGTGTGTGATTTTGTATATGTTTCTATTTTTGCAGTGTTTCAGACTCCTTCACAATTTTCCAACTTAAGCAGTCAGTTTTGTTTTTCCCAGGTTTGCTAACCCAAATTTTGATTTCCCACATTAAATAATTCCTCTGTGTTCTCACCTAGTCTTCTCACTCTGTTGTCCTCTCACTCTGTGTCCTCTCCCACTTCAACAGTCCAACAGCCGGCAGTTCTCCTTCAGCTTCGTCCTGTGTTCCACTGTCTCTTCTTGCCATTTTACTCCACAGGTGGCAAATGTCAAACTCCAACTGTTCAGTTCTCCTCAAACGTTTTCTTCACATGCACAGTGAAGTTTCAGCTTGTTGTAAACACAGTGCCATCCATCCGATCAGTCAGGATGATGGGTTTGCTCTTCTTCTCTGATGCTGTTTGTCCACATTGCTGCTGCTTTGCTGGGACTCTTTGCTCAGGACTTGCTGCTGTCTCTTTATCATGTTATTGCTTTGGAGCTGCATTCCTTGTCTTCAGGGAGGAGTGAGAGCTTGCTTGCTTGTGAGGTTGAGAGACACATGGTGCTGTAAATAAGTCAGCCAGAAACTTGGCCTGCATGTTTCCAATGATGTTGAAATATAACTTTCTTCCGACTGCTGCATGTGGAAAATTGATTCAGGTCTGCTTTTCACCTGAAAGTGACAAACTAAGACATTTTCATTATTATCATCGCTGCTTAATCAACACACATCTCTCTCTCTGTTTTTGTGAACAATCCTTTCTTAAAAATAAAATCGTGGTTGTTTTTGGCTGATCAACACAAAACCTTTTCCCTATGATTTATTTTTCATCTACAATATAAATTCTTCCTCTTTTTCATTTGCATAAATAAATCACATGGCCGATGATACCATGGTGATCCATAAATATAATCACCAGTTTATTAAATTATTTTTAACCCAACAAAACAAATAAACAAAAACATGATGCTGATGCTACACACACACACAAGTCAAGATGCAGGAAAACTGCTCACGGGAACGCTGCACACTCTCTGTTTCCCCCTCTTTGAGTAGTTCCCAGACAGCTCTTGATCTGATAATGTGTAGCTTGCTCATCAGCTCAGAAAAAAAACTGCAACGCAACATCACACAGTAGTTGCATGCTCTGCCCACAGCGGCAAAGTCTTACACTTTCATATTCAATACAGCTTCTCCATCATGTACTTTTAGATGTTTCATACAGGGTTGAGCATATTAGTTGTTTTCACAGGTGTGCTCCATATCTCAACAATGGCTCATAACAAGACGACAGTCTTTCACACAGGTCAAGTGCCTCTATGCACTTCATTAGTTTAAATATTTACCTATATCACTTCACCTCACATGTCATTGTACTGAATTTAAGCAACCACAAGCTTAATGTAGATTACTTTTAACAACTATCCACCTCAATTACGTCTATGGTCTGGCACACAGGCTGTTGTCGATCAGGGCAAGCTAAAGAGTTAACATTTTGTGTCAGCTGCCAGGAGCAAAGTCCAGCACAAACGTCTGTCTCCCTCCAACTCACTCTTGGTTGCTTAGAAACCCATGATAACAACAACAGTCGGTGTCACAGACCACGTGTTCTGCTCCGCACACACTCACACAACAACAACAACAAAAACGACGACGACAACAATGACAACAACACAAAATAAGCCTACTCCGGACTCACACCGGACCGCTCGGGACCCTGACCCAGTTGTGGGACGCTCACCCACTCGCGCGACAAAACCCAATGATGGGACGCTCGGGACACACACCCAGGGCGATTTCAAAACCGGACACTCACCGGACGCTTGGGACCCTTGGGCGATTTAACCAAAACCTCTTTTTCGGGACACAAACCCAGTTATCGCTCCACAAAGCAGCGAACTTCTCAACGCCTCACAAAATGGCGGAGACTGCACAACGACACGGTTATAGAGTCGGCCTCTTCAAACTTACTTGGCGTTGCTTAGCGTGTAATATCAGCTTCGAATCCCGCCGATCGCCATTCATCGAGGAGAAAGATAGACCGCGAATCCACAGGAACTTCCTGGCTGACGTCAGTCTTTCAGCGTGTCCCTCCTCCCCTCGGTGAATGTGATTCCAGGGCTCCGGCTCTCGAAGGACCAATTAATGATAGGTTTGTAGCTTGAACCCATCCGCTGGAACGTTAAGACAATATAATTACACTGCAAAGCAAGACACAAGTAGGCAAGCTTCTTCATGTTACTCGTGCACGGGAGAGAACCGGACAGGCGCCGTTCCTTCGCTTGACCCCAGTTGCTCTCGTCCGTCCTCCCGTAACACTGTCCTTTTATTGAGGTTACATGAATATGCATAAGTTCATTAACATATGACGTCTACATACACAAAGAGTACCTTGCCTGTGTGTGTGTGTGTGTGTGTGTGTGTGTGTGTGTGTGTGTGGACTGCTGATCAAAGGGTCAAACATCCTTGGTCAGGAAGAGGGTAGCCTCCCCCTCACCCTAGATGGTTCATCCTAGATAACACGGTGAGGAAGTCCTGCAGTTCATCTAAACAAAGAGCACTTAGACTAGAACAGACGCAACTACGTTAATCCTACCATAAAACAATAAGACACGGTATGACCTCTCATGCTCCCAAAGTGCTGTCTAATACACACAAAGTTTGCAGACTATCAAGGATCAAAACCTCTACCAATCTACAACTAATTACAAAACTCTAAGCATATATAAGTAAATATTTCTAAGCATAAATGACAATCAACAATACAAATCTAACACTTACTTTACTCGTTACTTGAAAAAAGTAATCAGATTACAGTAACGCGTTACTTGTAACGCGTTACTGCCCATCTCTGCTGCCTACAATTAAATACAATCACTTATCTAAAATCGGGGCATCTGCTGTGGCAAATGGGTGCAAGCCTTTGACCACAAACTTAGTCACTGCTCGGTGACATTCGTCTATCCTGGCCTGAAAGGAGACGCTACCGGTAGACTGCAGTGAGAACTGCCAGCATCTGAGCCAGACTCTGTCTCTCTCATCATGGTCACCTACATGCACAGTAATGGCAGGTTTGTAATAAGACAGATCGCGCTAACATAATATGCACTGTTAGTTGATTATTTACCTGCCGCATTAACGGGAGAGGACGTGCAAACGTTACCGCTGCTGCTGGGTTGAGATTCACGAGTCAGGAGCGGAATTAAAAACACGACATTCATTTAAGGTCATCGTGTGTTTTGTGAGCAAATGCTTTTGCATATTCGTAGTGTGAAACAGTGAAACAGTGGGAACCGGTTCTCAACAAGAACTGGGTTTCGATACCCATCCCTAATAAGGCGCACCGGATTGAAATGCTCAGTAACCCATATGGAAAAGAAATAGTAAAAACTTACATGATTTACTCATGAAAGTGGCCACTTTCTCATTACTTTCATATATTGTTTTACTAAGTATCCAAAACATACAAGTTTCATTATATAATTTTTCAAGGGATCTTATATCTGTTTTCACTCTTGTATGCTTTTCATACAAGTTTCACACAAGACAGATACAAACTTTATAAGATTTATATCAATCTTTTCCATATGGGAAGTGAAACAAAGTCAAACTTTATTCAACTCATTCTTCTTGCTTCCTCCACTTCTGTACCATTGATTCATTAATGCTGGATTCTATCACAGCTGCTCTATTCCCATGTTGTTGCAGTATATTAATGACTAACCTCGTATTGTGGATGGATTATCTCAGTTGTTCTCCCGACTGAAGTTTGGTCCGTTTACAGCATCCTGCCATGCGACTGTATTTGTCTCTAACCATCAGGAACCCTCACGTTAACTTTTATCGAGTGGGAAAAAGTTGGCGTTCATCCTCCTGCTTCACTGTGTTTATGCTAACATAGCTGTGTCGCTAGCAATCACGTAGCACATCATTATATAGCAGCTAGCCCAACTTCAGTAACCCTACAAACTAGGGATGCACCGATACCACTTTTTTGGAAACGAGTACGAGTACGAGTACTTGCATTTCAGTACTCGCCGATACCGAGTACTTAATAGAAACATGATTTAAATTTACAGGTAACAGCTTTAGTCCTATAATTTAACAAAAAAAAAAAACAACCCAAGGGACTGGTTTGGAATTAAGAACATTTATTTAAAATGAAAAGCATGTTGTATGCAACATATTACAGAATAAATAATTATGAAAAAAAAAATTTAAACAGTGACAGTGGAACTCAAGTATTTTTTTCAGTTTATTGTAAACTCTGCCGCTTTGGACAACACAGGGGGCATTAATAAACATCTTTGCTATTTAGTAGAGATGGCACGATACCACTTTTTTATGTCCGATACCGATATCATAAATTTGGATATCTGCCGATACCGATATGAATCCGATATAGTGTTTTTTAATCAACAAAACTGTTTTTTAAATATCTTGCTGCATTTTGTATAAGTTCATACTCAAGTTTAAAACAACAACTACACTAAAGCTATTCTGTTATACCTGTATGCAAAAAAAATATTTCATAGTTCAGCAATACTGATCAATCTAATAAACTTAAACCTACACCATCCTCCCTATTCTGGTATTTTAAAGAGTACTTAGCGTAAATATTAAGCAACCTAACTAATAGGGTTCCAACTCCCAGCAACAACAAAAATAAATAAATAAAAAATAGGGAACCACCCCTCACGCTCCACCTCATGATGCTTAATCGACGTAATCAACCTTAATTTGATGCAGTGTGAAAAAAAATGCACAGAAATCAATTATTTTTCAAGAAATATTAAATAGATTCAACATCTTTCTTCAACAAAATTGCAGACTGCACAGATGGTACCTTCCCAAAGGAAAAAGTACTATAGCTTACTAGGGTATATATATTAGACTTAATAGTTACTATATACAGTAATGGACTTCTATTCATTTTACATCAAATTAAAACTTTGGGTGTCAGATAATTATTTATTAAAAGCTAGACATTTTAAATGAGAATAAGAAAGAAAAGTATGTCTTTGTGCCCCCTTTTCCCTGTTAATGCCCTATCGGCCCCCCTGGCTAAACTTTGCTAGATCCGCCCCTGCACAGTTACCAGCTGTCAGCTACGTAGAAAAAGATCCTCGAGTAGAAAGTAATATTAAATACATTCTAACAACAGCTGATCAAGCTTAAACGTGCTGCTGTTGTTCAGCCGCTGGTTTCCTCTTTCTGGTGCAAAGTGGGCCAAAAGCAAACCAGAGACACGGACTCACGACAGAAAAGCCGATCAGCTGATCATTAAGCAGTTTCATGATTGAAGTAGCAGCAAGAAGAGGCAGTCGTTTGTTAAGCTTAAAGCAGGAATGCTTTACATTCAGAGATGGACTTACACACTTGCTTTACTTCTCTCGGGATAACTTTGTCGGAGATGAAATGCCGGGTTGCTAGCGAAGCTCCACATGCTATCCAGACCACCGACAGGTCCCGCATGCCACAGCCGCTCTATCACGTGATGCATACTGCTCCGACGTGCTAACGTTCTGAGGTGAGTTACGGCGCGTTGCAAGTTTTGTGAGGTGCTTTCGTGATATTTAATGGATCGGATTACATTTTTTATTTTTCTCCGATATCCAATCCAGTAATTTAGGTCAGTATGGGACCGATACCGATACGTAATATCGGATCGGTCCATCTCTACTATTTAGTGCACAATATTTGAATAAACTAACAACATCCACCAACATAGAACTGTGGCAGTCAGTGCAGCTGAGGTAGGTATTAACATCAAGTCTAAGATGACTCACTTAATGGAGAGAAAAAGTGAGTGGCAGGTTTTTTTTTAAAGAAAAGTAGCTTTTCTGCATTATCAGCAGTCAGACTGTTTCTGTTTTCATCTATAATGTGTGACACTGAGCCAAAAAGCCTTTCACTTTCCACACTGCTACATGGGGCTGAGAGGTATTTACTTGTCTGTTTCTCTGTTTAGAAGTCTCACTAGCACAGTCACAGCTGGGATGACATCAGAGGCTAGTGCGTCGTAGCTGCTCACTTTTTTAGTTAGTTCCTCAAAGGGGGCGAGGATGGCAACAGTCGTCTCCATAAGAGCCCATTGGTGAGCGGTGAGATAGTCAGGGAGTTCGTGCTCGGACACATACATGCCCAGCCCTCGCTTTTGCTCAGTGAGGGGCTGGAGCATGTAATACGTGCTGTTCCAGTGCGTCTGTACGTCCTGCTGTAGTCTCTTTATTGGCTGGTTGAGCTGTCCCTGAATGTCCTCGAGGCGGGAGCAGGCTAAGGCGGAATGTTTAAAATGCCCAACTATTTTCCGTCCCACTGCTGTAGCATCAGCTATGCTCCTCTGTGCTAATAAGCGTGGGTAAATAAGCGTGGGTAAACTCTTTGTACTCGTTGTCGTGTTGGGATTTAGGTGCTTGATTAAATTACTTGTGTTAAATGCGCTACCTTTAGAGCCTCCTCTGGACAATTTCGCTGAGCACAATTTGCAGTCCGCCTTTGTTTTCGCGTCTTCGTTCACTTTGAAATAGTTCCACACGGCTGACTTGTCTCGCCTGCCCTTCTCTCAGCTCTGAGCTGCAGCCGGGGCCTGGGGGCGGGCACTCGGGGCCTGGGGGCGGGCACTCGGCGCCTGTGATTAACCGATTACATGCCGCTCAAACATAGACAGGTCTCAGACCGTGGTATCGGTCCCCGGTATCGGGGGACTTTTAACGAGTATGAGTACTTTAGAAAATGTGGTATCGAGGCCGATACCCGATACCGGTATCGGTATCGGTGCATCCCTACTACAAACGTCACTGCTGTTTAGTTTTCTGTCTTCATTTATGTTGGAAGTGATAGCAGAGCCGTACGTTTGAATATTTTCAGAAATCTCTCAGTCAGAACATGCTATATCATGCTTAGCTGGAAACTAGCGAGCTAACTTCCTACTAACTTCATCTCCGTTAAATTCAATAAATTCTGTTTTCATGGATGCCTGGATGCTAAACTTAATTGTTACACCTGGTAAAGCAGCAACGCTGATCATTTTATTAAAGATGAAAGACTTTAGACAGATTTTAACTCTCAGTGATGCTGCAGTGTTAGTTTGACTTTGGGACCTGAAGCTGACGGAGTTTAGGACCCAGATTACTCCGCGAGGCTCCTGACTACAGCAGCCGTAATACTCCGACAATCCATCAAGCGGTGCGGCTTCGTAGCTTAGCAAAGTCGTACTAAAACATGTTTTGACAGATTTTTGAGCGCCGTGTAGCACATAAAATCGGTTCGAGGTCAGTAAGCACAACCAGAATTCATACAAAAGGTGCACTGATGATTTTTGAGAAAATTAAAGGATTTTACGTGCACCTTATAGTATGGAAAATTCGGTAGTATAATGCTACCACCACTGTGCTTCACTGTAAACACATAAGCAGTGATGGGAATAACGGCGTTACAAGTAACAGCTGATTGTTCCGCAAACAGTTTGAAATGGTTATTTTTTTTAAAAAACGGTCAAAGGTAAATGGCTGCAAATAACTTTGTTTGCAAAACTTGTCCATATGATTTTCAAATTGACAATTTATATTTGCATCTAAAGTTATGAAATATGGTTCAATAAACATGTCTGTGGTTGTTACAGTAAAAATATAACTTTTTCTACTCGGATTTTATGTTTTTTGTCTGATTTTAGATCAATTGTGTTAATACAGTTTGTCAAAATGAAAACATAACTGTAAATTCAGACACGTGAGGCTGTGCTGAAAACAATGATACCAAACAAGACAAAGTAAATAGTTTGTAAAGGTGAAATGTGGAGGAAACATCAGAAGTAGTTAAAAATGGCCAATTATGACCTGGACCCCAGAGGGTTAAACACTTTTTTAAGTAACGCAATAGTTACTTTTCAAGTAATTAATTACTTTTAGAATCTTGTAACTCTTACTCTTACTTTTTTGAAGAAGTAACTGCTAACTATAATTAATTACTTTTTCAGAGTAACTTGCCCAACACTGCACTGTAATATACAGCACAGTGGGACTAACTATTTCGAGACATTTCAAAGTTCCAGAACGAGGCTTTTTTTAAACATATCTGCAAACGACAACATGTTTCCGTTCTATTGTTTCTGAGAGTTTTGGGTCATGGATGAATGAACAAGTGTAATAGCGTTAGTGTGTGTGTGCGTGCACTTCTATTAGACGCTGACGAACATCAGATATGGTTTTAATGGTGATGGGATGGTTCAGCACCTTCTGCACTGGTTTCTCAGTCTCCTCTCTGCCCAGCAAAGCACCGACTGAGCACAGACAGCATTTCAGAGTTTTGAACAGAACATCTCAGAAGAGCCAGCTGCCTTCACGTGTTAGTGTATCTGACTATTCTTTGTTCTTAAACATTCGTCAGCTCTCCTGATTTGTCCCTTGTGATGGATGTCCCGTGTTTCCTACTCCGACTTTATTCAGAGGCATGAATAAAGCTTGTCTGGGCAAACTGGCATCAGGAATCCTGACCGTGTGTTGAGCTGCAGTAAGCAACGGGGGAGGCCTGGGGTTGTGAGAACCAATACCCACTCTCACCTCTGCCTTGCTGGTTTTAATCCCTCCGTGTTTTTCCTCCTCTCTGCTGGCAGCCGGTTGCAACCTCTCTCACTCCCACGCGAACAACACGGACTCTCTACCTTCCACAGTGGGTGGACAGTAATGGAAACACCACACAAGAAAGGACTAGAACATTGAATGTGAGGCTTTAAAAGTAACATTAGCAAATTAACTGGTTTTGACAGACAGCCGGACTCACAAATTCAGATGATTCATAAATTCAGGAATCCTGACAGCATGTTTTAAGAAAGAGCAGCGCTGGGCGTCACTGACTGACAGATGCTCAGCAAACTGCACATGTACTTGTGGCAGGCCTGCCATTCACAAACTTCCTGTTACATTATATCTCATATCAGCAGCATGCACGGCGTCTGAAAGCTCACAGTGTTGCTTATGCAAGATGATACAGTGCAGCTTGCTCCTGACTCGTAAAGCAGCCGTTCTGCTGTCAGTCCTACCAGTACTTAGTGACACACTCAAACTAAAATGTTATTCACAAAAATAAACTGCAACAGAAAGAGGAAATGTAATGAGCTTTTTCCAGAGGAGCATATTACAGAAAATCTATCCAGGGAAGCCGCAAAACTAGCAATATGATAACTAATAATAGATTTCTGCACTTCTTTTGCTTTAATCGCATTTCGCTCATTATACTTGCAGATTTGTACTTATGGAACCTTTTCAGTGTAGTACTTTTGTTTACTTTTGCAGTACTTCACACTTTGCATGTAAGTTAATGATCTGAGGGCTTTTTTTCAGCATCATTTGCAAGCTGATTTGTTTGTTTTCTGGAGAAATAATCCCACCGAGGTAACAATGATACAGTATCTGTGCAAATAACTGCTTCTATCAACAGCCACGTGATGTCAAGCTCCTTCCACAGCCTCCAAAACAGTCTGCTCGGGATGCAGCGTGGTAGCAGCTACAGCTGAGTATCAAGTACCCTCAGCAGAGATCTGAGACTCTCGTATGGTTGGGTCTTTTTGTTAGGCTGCACTCCCCGGTGTGCACACAGACGGAGCAGCCTTCATATTATTTCAGTGCTTAATCAGTTCCAACTCTGTCTGACAATCACCATGATTGGTGCTTCACTCCACACATCTGTGCAATGTGACGTGAAACCTGCTAAGAGAAGAACTGCTCTGAAAAAATGCCAGCCTGCTGCTACAACACCGCAGGAAGTTATTCATGGTGGAAATCAGCGAATTACATCGCATTACAGACGAGGTATATTTTTGGGGTGATATGAGCAATCATAGGGTGTATATAATCGAGAATAATTTAATTACTATGGGTATGAATAATTAGAATGGCTGTAGGTCAGAAGGCTGGGCAGGTCATCAGGTCATATGCTGATCGCAAGGTTGGTGGTTCAATCCCTGGCTGCTCCAGTCTGCAGGCCAAAGATATTAACCCCAGTATTATAGATTCTAACAGATTTTATCTATCTATCTATGTGTGTGTGTATATGTATGTATATATATATGTATGTGTGTATGTGTATGTGTGTGTGTGTGTGTACAAACCAAAAATAGCCTATAAGTTTCTCTTGTCTTGCAGCCTAAACCTCGTGCATTCTGTCCATTGAATCTGAAGTTGGACTGTTGTTTCCTTAATAAAGTTTATTAAAACTCACTGTGTGACTGCACGAACAAAGAGAGGAGGTGTTGGACAGCAAAACAGAGAAAGCGTGGAGAAGGAAGTGTGAATCTCAAGAAGATAATGTTGAAACACGCACACATAACACTGTTAGTGTGTGAATGTCTGCGAGAGATTAAAGGCTTTAACATGAGTTTTTATGGTGTCAATGAAGCCGAAGATTTCCATATAATGAATGTGTGAGCTTGAAAAAAATTGTCCGGCAGCCTCGCCTCTGTCAGACTACAATGTAGCTGCCATCACCTGTGTGTGAATGACTGAATGTAGTCTAAAGTGCTTTGGAGTCCTTAGGGACTGAGTAAAGCGCTATACAAGTACAGGCCATTTACCAAGTTAAAGAAAATACTCATGTAAAAACTGAAATACTAATTTAAGTAGTAAAAAGTAATCTAAGTAGTAAAAATGAAAAGGTACAGGCTCTGAAATGTACTCGGAGTAAGAATGTAAAAAGTAGCTCTTTGAAGGACGTTTCTACCAGCTGTTTTTCTGCAGACCTAATTCAACCTCGTGCTATATTAACTTAATATTAAAATAATAATGGACATGGGAATAAAAACTCTTTTTTTTAAACTTCCACACCCAAACAGAAACATGAGTTTCGTGTACAGGCTGAGATCAGCTGACCTCCTGCTGCTGAGGTTTACAGCTCTGTGGATTTACACAACTGAATTCAACGACATGTAACCCTGTATTTCACCATCTGTCTGATCTCCACTCACTACACTGACAGTATACTGTTTATACTGCCTGCATATTAGACTGAATACAGTTAACATAAAGGTTGAATTCACTGAATGAATCTAAGCATCATCGCCTTAAATTCAAGGTCATCTTGATGTAGCCTAACCATCAGAAACATTGCTTTTGAAATGACCTGCTGCCCTTGAAATGTCACCCGCTTTATCCTCACGTCTTTTCTGTAGCACGAGGTTAGATGGAGCTTATGGACATGAGCAAAGATGCTGTTTCAGATCATCCGGACCCCCTTTAACCCCAGAGCATAGAGCTAAAAAAAGGAGACATAGATTAGTCTTCGTGTGGGATACCAGTGATGGAGGCACCAACAGAACTGGTCTTTGTATTATTGTTACCTTCATCGAGGCTTAGCTCGGTTTGATGTTTGAAGAAGTGAAAACGTCCCCTCAGATCCATTAAACCTAAAGTAATGAGCCTGATTTGAAAATTTGTGTTAAGATAAGTGTAAAACTGAAACGCTGTCAGAAAAATATTTACTCAAGTGCGGGTACTTTACATTTCTAATGCTAAAGGTGGGAAGCAGCGAGCAAGAGACGGGGAATTTGAGCTGGAAAGTATCAAAGTAGAAAGACTTTCATACTTGTGGCACGGGTATTTGTGCCCTCGGCTTTTCTTCTATTTTGCATCCTGCTCAACTTCAGGGTTTTGGGGGGTTTTTTTGCCTGCATTCAACTCACCTAAGTTGCAATTACATTTGAAGCCCTGCCCTGACCCTCCCTGTCCCTTCTACATCTGCTGCATCATGTAACTTGGACTGCAGTCTTAATCATAGCAGACGCTGCATCTCTTTATTTGAAAAGCTTTGATCACAGCTTGAAAAAGCCAAGGTTGCAGCTCAGCTAGTGCAGAAAGGGGACGGAGTCAGGTCTGCTATGTCTGTAGCTCTGCACACAGCTATCCCTGCAACGGTTCATTTTAGTTAGAAACAGATGCAGGTTGGTCTCCATGCCAACCCGCCTGACCCCGTGACCCTAGCAGGCTCTCCCTTTCCCCGCTTTCGCCCAACCTCCTCACACCTTACACAGAAGACTAGGAAGCAGAAGCCACGGAGAAGCGAATCCTCAGGAGACTGAGTCGAATTACACCAAATCTGTTTGAGCCGATTTAGAGACCCCGATCCTCTTCACAGTTTTAGGAGCATCCAAGATCCATCCACACCTGCAGGAAGCAGATACTGCAGAGACTCACTGCAACACTGTTTCTTTTGTTGTCTTTCCAGGACACATTCATCTTCATAGCAAATAATACCAGCTCACAGCAGCATCATCTCACTGCTGCTGTCCTGGCTCACAGTGCCTTTTCCTTAATGTTGAGGCTATTCAAAGCCAATTCTAAAAATGTTGTGACGCTGTGTGAAATGTTAATAAAAATGATCATTTGCAGATTTCATATATATATATATATATATATATATATATATATATATATATATATATATATATATATATATATATATATATATATATACACACACACACATACACGGGCACTGATGACAGGTTAAGGATTTCCAGAACACGTAAATAGCGCAAAGCGGCAAAAACCTCCTGTGACGCAGCACTGAGCTGTGGTGTAATTATGGCACCATCTTTCTTTTATTTTGAACTGAAATACTAAATATTTACATGATTTAAATTGCACAACAATATCTGTATAAACTCTTAAGGTAAACAATGACGTTTTCTTTCCTCCACGTCTGATCACGACTTTTATTTGAGATCATTTGCTGCCACAAACACTGTCCAGAAGAGCGGCAGAAATTGCTGCATAATTGCTGCTTTGTCACCTGTTTGGCAGCAGACGTGATTTCCTTGTGAGAACTGGGCACTACGAGGAGTGAGTGGGAGGAAAGAGCAAGTGCTTCCCATCTTCTGTGGTGAAGTCATTCTCGTCTTTGCCATTTGTCATCTCTCTGTGCTATTTCTGCCTTTCAGTCTCCTCCATCTGTCTGTGTTGTTTCATCACTGTCCGCCACTATCTTGCTTTTACTTTTCTGACTGCACCTGCTTCATCAGCAGCGACGTGACTCATAAAGTCACACAGGTATAGAGCCTTAGAAGTGGATTAAAATAGCTGGCGCTACGTTTATATCAGGCGTCAGGCTGGAAATATCATATCTGTATTTGTGCACAAGTTAAAAGTGGCATCATTAACTTTACCTATATATGGCACTGGCTGTGTAAAAGAAACAGTCAGTGCTTGGTAGTAAGATTATGTAGTACACTACCAGCCAAAAGTTTGGACACAACTTCTCATTTAATGATTTTTCTTTATTTTTACTGCTCTACAAACTGAATACATCAAATATATGAAGATATATGGAGTTATGTATTAATGGTGTTGGGACCATCAGGTTGGTGCACAGCTGACAGCCTCGTTTGGCAACTGTTAGAGTTCATATTATAGCAAACAGCTGAATAAAGAGAAACAACAGCCCATCATTACTTTAAGAACTGAAGGTCAGTCAGTCAGAAAATTGCTAAAACGTTGAATGTGTCCCCAAGTGCAGTCGCATCAAGCACTGCGATGAAACTGGCTCACATGAGGACGCCCAGGAAAGGAAGTGTGAGAGTCCCTCTGCTGCTGAGCCTCAGAAATCGTTAACAGCAGCTCAGATCAGAGCCCAGATAGATGCTGCACAGAGCTCCAGTAGCAGACACATCTCTGCGTGTTCAGAGCAGACTGTGTGAATCAGGCCTTTACGGTCAAACAGCTGCTGAGAAACCACGACTGAGGAAAAGCAACAAGAAGAGATGTTTGGACTAAGAAACACAAGGAGTGGACATTAGACCATCTGTGCTTTGGTCTGATGGGTCCAGATCTGAGATCTTTGGCTCCACCTGCCGTGTCTTTGTGCAGAAAAGGTGAACGATGGTCTCTACATGCATGGTTCCCACCGTGAAGCATGGAGGAGGAGGCGTGATGGTGTGGGGGGGCTTTGCTGGTTTCACAGTTGGTGATTTATTCCAAACTGAAGGCACACTGAACCAGCATGGCCACCACAGCATCCTGCAGCCGCATGCCATCCCATCATTTATTTTCCAACAGCACAAGGACCCCAAACACACCTCCAGGCTGTGTGAGGCCTCTGTGACCAAGAAGGAGAGTGATGGAGGCCTGGCCTCCACAGCCACCTGACCTGAACCCAGTGGAGCTGGTTTGGGATGAGATGGAGCGCAGAGTGAAGGCAAAAATCGGGTTCAAATAGCTAATAGCTTTACTAACATAGTAGCCCTTAATGCGATCACACCATCATTCAGTCCTTTAATACTAAACTAGTGCACAGTGTTTTTCCTGCTTTGTCTGCAGCAGCAGTATTGCTTTCATTATGTGTTTAACCTCTTCATATTTTCCCACACTGCAGTTTTATCTTCCTTCATCAAATCAGCTGCTCTGTTCTGTAACTGTGATTGGTCAGAGGCAGCCAGCAGCACGTCTTTCACATGAACACACAGAGGAAACCCTGAGTTAGCATAGCGAGCTGAAAACCAGACTAAGTGAATCCAAAGATGGAAAATACTTTTTGTACGTGGAACTGGCTTCGTTGCAGGGCGCGTGTTCACCGTCACGTTAAATGTAACTGCTCCCCGTGCTGTAACCAGTGCTGTGACGCAATCACAGGACCGCGGTGTCATCGGTGAGTGCAAGGTTGTGAGCAGACGATTGCCTCCACCAGCGTCAGTCAGGCAGACCATAAACAATAATATAAACATGTAATACGTATGACTACGTGTGGCCACGGTGCCTCCAGCTGTCTGCAGAGTAGAACTGCTGCTTTAAGCTAAAGCAGTTTAAGTAGAAAGCAAACATAGTGTATGCAGTTGGCCAGTTGGAGGCACCTCATCCATCAGCTGATGTAGGTTAGTATTGAAATCACCTGGGATTGTTGGATGAGCTCAAACTCTGTTGTATTTATTTAAAGAAACCTAAAACACTTCACTATAAACTGATTTCATCAACAGAGATGGTTTTATGGCATGAAGGTATGAGACAATCCACCACCAGTTATTGCTGAACACATACTTAAACATGATCTATAATTATGACAGATGCACAGTAGTGACACAGACATCTAACCTGTGTGTCATCTGTCAGGCCTAAGGCTACCAGCATTATTAAAGTCATCAATCAGAGTTTACACGTTCATGCAAATATATAATATTATTGTGTACACATCCCACACAGCAAACGCCGTTAGATGCTTGCGCGCCTCCTGTGAAATGACCAGCAACCTGTTGTAGTTGCAGCTGATTTAAAAAACGCTCGTTTAGAGAGCAGCTAGTTGGCTTCACATGGTTCACGTTCAGGCTCAGGGCTGAGCAACATGGACCAAAAATCACAACTCAGTATTTTCAGGCTGAATGGACGTCCAAGATGTATTTTACAGTTTAGCTATGAAAGCAGCATCGGCTGTATGGAGTGGTTGAAGAGTTACGTTCCTTTGAAGCTGCGTCGTATGAGATCCTCACCCACAGTCAGTGTGTGGTGCTACAGTAACACTGTGGAGAACAGTGCTGGACACTGTAGCACAACCAAAACGATCCCAGCTGTGTGCAATGAATTGTCGTTGCCTTTAAATGATTGCTTTGAATAAGAGGAGCAATCAACTGAGGTCAGCTGATACGTTCAAAACAACATTGGTGCACCAAGATGGCGATAAACAGCTTCAGCTATCAGCTCATGTGTGAATGGGTCACGTGTCAGTTACATTATCCAGTCCAGCCTGAAGCACATTACATTACACAAGTACATTAGTTCCCCCACAAACAGTGACACAGTTGCTGCAGGATGGCAAAATGAGCAATCTGCACACAGCTACCACTGCAACGGCAATCTTGCTTTTATATCGTTTTATAACCAGAATACAAGTAGCTGCCAACCAGGTGACCCGAGTCCCCTATTCAGTCTAGTTCAATGCAATTAAACAACAACAGTCTCCTCAAGGTGCTTTGTATTGTGAGGTAGAGACCCTGCAATATTAGACAGATGATACACTGTGACAAGCCCTTGGCAACAGCAGGAATGAAAACGTCCTTTTTAACAGGAAGAAACCAGCAGAACCAGTCTCAAAGAGGGGCAGCTGACAGCCTGGACCAGTTGGGCTGTTAGGAAAGCAGAAAGCAGAGTTTAATCATTACTAATGATGACATACAGTAGTACTGTATAAGCTCACAGGGAGAGAAATGATGTAGCAGCAGCACAGCTAAGGGATCGATCAGGGTCACCTGAGCTTAATCCAAAAGAAAAGTTTTAAGTCTAATTTTAAAGGTAGAGCGTGCGTCTGTCTCTCCAAACTAGGAGCTGGTCCCATAAAAGAACTTTTAAATAAACTATTGAGTAAGGAAGACATTTAAAATGAAATCTTTAAGATTGGATGTGGATTATTTGAGATTTTGTATGTGAAGAGAAAGAATTTAAATTCAATTCTCAACATGGAGTCAATGAAAAAAGGAGCTAACCTGTGATATTCTGTAACTATGTTTGTGTGAGACACACTCTTCAAATCTGTCAGATAGATGTGATTCACACACTACAGCTCAGTACCTTTAACGGTGTGATCTCTGTGTCAGTGCTAACGCTGCACTGAGGTCTGACACAGGTCCACTGGTTTATCTGTGAATCCTGACTGAAGCTCCTCAGATAAAACATCCTTTGTAAATAATCACGTAACTGTTTGACAAATATTCTTTCACCAGTTTTTGAAAATAAAAGAGGGTTTGATGTATAATTAGCTGAGACAGCTGGATCAAGTAAAGACTTTTTAAGTAATGGTTTGATTACCGCCACCTTAAAAGCCTGTAGTATGTATCCTGTTTAGAAAGATAGATTAATCATTTAAAATGTAAGCGTTAATTATTGTACTTACTGGCACGACTGTGATTATTTGTCTCTGATGGTTAAAACTTTATCTGTGGCGACAGTCTTCAAATCATTGCTCTCGAAGGTTAAAGGAATATTTGGCTCAACAGAGCTTTTTGTCAGCTTTATTCCCGTTTTCCTCGATCAGTGACAAACAGTACGATGTTCCAGGTTTATGGAGGCCTTTTATAGAGTAACAAGTTCTCCAGGACAAATGAAGATCTGTTAAATTAGTGAAACCATTTCCTGTTTGAGTGTTATAACAGGAAGTCAGATTTCTCCTGAAGAAATCACTTAATGAACATAACCTTAATTTCAGCACAGTCCCACACTGCTTTAGGAAAATTACCGACTTCATATTAATTTTAGCCTCTGGGTGTTTCCATCATCACAGATGAGTTGCACTGACTGGTGCAAATCGTCATGTTGAATGCTGATGAAAAACTGACCTTTATTTGGTGATTTCACAAGATTCCAACAGAAAGTCCATAATTCAGACTGAAGACAGACACGGGGATACCCTCAGGCAGAACAGCCACACAAACTGGGAAGACAAATGATGCCAGAACCAAGAACACATGTAAGCTCAGGCCTTACATACACAGGAGACTAACTGCGGAAACAAAAGTCAGCTGGAGGAAAACAGGTGATCAGAGTCAAACTAAAGAGACAAAACTAAACACAAGACAAGAGACTGGGAAACTAAAACAGGAAGTTACTAAACACCAGACACAGAGACAAGACTCACGGGGGGGGGGACTAACACCGAGTTGCATATAAACAATAACCGAGAGCAGAACCAGAAACTAAGACTAAGAAACAAACAGAAAGCGAGATATCAAGAACTACATAAAGACTACACAGTAACCAAAATCTGTAAATAATAACTCAGATTCCAAAATATTAAGTCCCATAAGTGAAGTGCTGGGTCAGAGGTCATGATTTTAAATCATGCTTTTTATTTGTTTTTGTTTCTAATGTCTCTGTAAAGCACTTTGAATCACCTTGTTGTTGAATTGTGCTATACAAATAAGCTTGCCTTGCCTCTTATTGCAACATGTTGGTGATCTGCTTTGGCACTCTGTCTCAGTTGGACCGTGATCGCTTGGAAATTGCCTCCAACTTTTCAAATCGCCATGCGATGGAAAGTGTTGCCCAGAGGTTGAGGGGTTACATGCTCAACCTCGGGCATCAGACCGACCAGCCTCCACTGACAAAGACTCATTTTACATCTCATACAAGCTTTTAGTGCCACCTTATACATTAGTTGTTTTCTTTCATGTAACTTTGTAACTTTTAATGGATTCGTTTAGATTCAGCTCCTGTTTTCTTTGAGGTAAATGTGACACTCATGCAGCAAATTTGTCTGCAGCGGTGCCTCAAACAGACAATGATGTTAAATGTATAGAGTGAAGGTGAGACAGTGTGAGAGCAGACAGAGGAGATCTGAGTTTATCAGACGGTGACAGACCTGATGGGAGACAAGTGGCACTAATTAACTTTTGCTTTCATTAGATCTTCTAATGAATTCAGTGGCGATAGCTCCAGAGCTGCCTGCCACTACCCTGAAGACACTCAGTATGTTTTCTTTGTTAAAGAACACAAATATAAATAAACAGAAAGTAAACCTGTGTAAATGCTGTATGTACTGCTCACAACCAAAGATACTGAGTGATCTAACTGATTGAGATGAAGTGCTTTCATTGTGAGGGACAAAACAATGAGATTAGCTCAAATTGATGGGATGTAGTTTGGGTCAAACTGAAGCAAACTAAAGTGTAACAGTGTGAAAAGAATGAAATGAAAGTAGGCGTACCGTATATGCAGAGGAGAATAAGAGCGAGAGTCATTACTGTAGCTTAAACTTCCCGATTTAGTGCTGGAACAGCAGCGTGTCACTGTGCTCCTCAGGAAGTCACGTCCTTCTTGAACTGCAGATGAGTCGTGGTGTTCGAAGCACTGAAGCTGAGCCTGTGAGACGCTGCTTCTGCACTCAGTTCACACAGGCTTTCTTGTACTGTGAACCAAGGGCGTAGATTTGGTTTTGGCATTGGTGGGGACGGATGGTTCAACCACCGAACCTGCCCCGTTTCTTTTTTTCCCTTTTTGTCGTTGCTTCTTGATAAATAAAGGAGAAAGATACTTGCCTACATATGCTATTCTACATGCTTTTAAACCATTTAAAATCACAATTCATAGTTTTATATGTGAATTATATAATGTTAAATTACTATTAAACAAATGAATGACTAAGTATTTTAGACTTTAGTTTACTTCAGCCATATTCCATATAACTCAGGTATCATACAAAAATAAAAATAGAGTGTGACAATAAAAGAATATGACTTTAAGGACTTAACAACATTACTTCAGTTACACCAACATCTCTGACACATCAGCACTAAGGGAACACTGAGTGACCTGGTGGGTTTTGTCCATAAAACTACTCGTCTAAGATTACCACAAAGTAAAAGATCTCTCAGCAACATTATGCAACATTTTAGGCACTATTGCCCCGATCAACTCAGTGAGCTGGGATGTTTTATTCTAAACATGAACTACGGTTACAGCAACATGGACTACTGGTGTCCCACACAACAACTCAACGTCCACTATGTGAAGCAGCCAAACACATGCCTTCTCCTCTCGTTAACTGAGATAAACTGCTGGCATATTGGTTTTACATCTATACTGTCCAGTCTGTCCTAGTGGACACACAGCAGCATTGTTTAATCTCATTTGAGTCATTGTTGACCTTAGCCATGTTTTTAGTCTTCTGAGAGCACTGAAGCTTCTTTCATCCTCAGTACCTGCATTTTATCCTCAGATTAAAATTATTATTCTGTGCTTGATGTGCCTCACCTTTGGCCCTGGCTCTTCCCCTCTGACTGCTGTAGGAACAAGGAGGCAGTGAGCACGTTGTATAAAGGGAGCGGACACACAAAGCCACGGGCAAGGGGAGAAGACACTGGACGGGAGTCGGGGAGCACACGGGGATTTATTATTGGATTGTATTTTCTTCACTGTGAATAAACGCACCGTTTGCATTGCAAGAGTCCAGCGTTCGGGTCCTCCTTCCCCACATCCCCACGGTCTGCCAGCGCAGCCGTGACAAGTTGTTACTGAAGCCTGATAGAAGTTGCCTTTAAGTTTGTCTATATTTTTGGATAGCGTGTTTCTGGTCTTCCACAGATTATCCACGGGGTTCAGCCAAGTTGGCTAATCGATCAGTCTGACCAATAACAGTCTTGGTACCGTCGGTAGGTGACCAGTCCCACTGGAAAAGGAAATGAAGGTAAAGGAGAAAGTGTCTCCACAAAGCTTTTCATGGAAGTATGACATCCTGGTAACGGGCTGCACTGACTTTGGACTGAATAAAACACAGTTGACCAAACACCATCGATACACGACATATTGCCACCTGATAAAATAACACATTGATTTGTGCCATATAAAAAGTGAGAAATGTCAATTCAGACTCTGTCAAATGTACACTAAAGAATCAATTTACATCAGCAGCCTAACAACTGTCGTGATAATAAATACTAGTTAATCTATAGCACCAACTCATCAGTCAGTCACCTGTGACCTCGCCTCTTCACCTCTGTCACCTGATGAATGACAGTGAGACAAATACATGCAGTCACACATGTGCTTCAAATACAGTCATGAACCAACAAGTCATCATCCAGTTTCACCTGTGATCTTGTGTCACCATTACTCTCTGTGTTGGTTCTGCTGTCACCTGACAAATAGGACAAACATGACAATAAGAATAAAATGTGCAGCTGCTTCAGTGTTTCTGTCACTTTGTGCAGATCTTCATCAGTAATGTTTGTAGGCTGAGTGCATTTTTAAAACAAGTTGTGCAAACTGCACTACGAGGTGGAATATTTCCACCCTCTCCCCGTCCCTTCTGTCCATGCCAAATCTACACCCTTGCTGTGAACTCATTTTTGTATTTTGCACTCGAACCTTTTCTCTCAGTGTTTCATAGTGTTTATATTAATTGTATTTCAGCTCCATATGCTTGCTAGCCATCCCTTTACAGCCGTTGTGTGTGTGTTTCCTGGTTGCTTGGTACCTGCTGGTGCTTGACGACTTTGGCATGCTGTTTCTGGTGAATGGACTTTGTCCTAAGATTTAATGTCACAGCTGTTCCTAATGTTTGGGCAGAGAAATCTGAACGTTGTCATGTTTACACTCTTTCTGGACCTCAAAAACAAGCAGAGATAACAATGTGTGAGATTCAGGTGTTTACTTACAAAGTGATGGGAAAACATTTAAACAGACATTAACACAGTTACATGTAAATACATATTAGCTGCCGAGCTTCAATGTTTTTGGTGATTAATGACCCTTGAATGTATTTCATACTTTTTTTGATCACTACTGGCTTTTATTTATTTATTTATTTATTTTAACTTCTTGGCTTTAAACATATTATCTCCTCCTGCTGGTGATGCATGCGTGTACATTTCACACTTTGGAATAGCGTGAAATGGACACGGTGGACCAGCATGTCGGCATATTTTGCCATGATACTGGGTTTCCAGCCATCTACACGCACACACACACACACACACACACACACACACACACACACGCACACACACACACACGCACACACACACACACGCACACACACACACACACACACGCACTTGTTTTCATATCTTGGTGAGGACATCTCATTGACATAATGCTCTCCCTAGCCCCTAACCCTAAACATCAAAACTGAATGCCTAACCCTCAGCCTAAACCTAACCAAAGCCTAACTGTAACCCTGATGCTAAAATCACATTTTGAGCCTCAAAAATGTCTTCAAACTCATGGGGACGCTCAATTTGTCCCCATAAGTGACTGTCGGTCTCCACAAGTATAGCATCACGCCATCTGTCCTCACAAAGATGTCTAAACATGTACACACACACACACACACATCTGTCTGGGAGCTATCAGCTGTAGGTATGGCTAGTGAAAAAGTGCATTTTACATTTACTCAGGTTATGTTTGATCATCTAAAACATTTAAGTGTGACAAATATGCAAAAAACTGAAATCAGGAAGGTCTAGTTCAGCACACGCAGCCACAGTCATTGCTGAAGGGCTGGCTGTTTACAGAGTGTCGTATCAAAAATTCAGAAAATAAAATAAAATACTAAAGCCTTGAGAAGATTATCAAGAAAAGCGAATGAAGTTAGAAGTTCAGAGCGATGTGAGACTGATGTCTGTGCATCGTGACTGACTACACAGCTGTTGCTGTCCCAATATGAAACCACTCCTGAGCCAGGGACAATGTCAAAAGTAGTGGAATAAATAGAAAACTTCTCTTTTTAGATGCATTTTATTTGTAAATTAAGTTCCAGGGGTGTGAAGTGTTTGAAGACCAGTGAGAAGTTTCCACAGTGTGTGAACAGTTGCTTTGTCTTTGGTTGGTATCGATGGTGTTTGGTCAACTGTGTTTTATTCAGTCCAAAGTCAGTGCAGCCCGTTACCAGGATGTCATACTTCCATGAAAAGCTTTGTGGAGACACTTTCTCCTTTACCTTTATTTCCTTTTCCAGTGGGACTGGTCACCTACCGACGGTACCAAGACTGTTATTGGTCAGACTGATCGATTAGCCAACTTGGCTGAACCCCGTGGATAATCTGTGGAAGACCAGAAACACGCTATCCAAAAATATAGACAAACTTAAAGGCAACTTCTATCAGGCTTCAGTAACAACTTGTCACGGCTGCGCTGGCAGACCGTGGGGATGTGGGGAAGGAGGACCCGAACGCTGGACTCTAGCAATGCAAACGGTGCGTTTATTCACAGTGAAGAAAATACAATCCAATAATAAATCCCCGTGTGCTCCCCGACTCCCGTCCAGTGTCTTCTCCCCTTGCCCGTGGCTTTGTGTGTCCGCTCCCTTTATACAACGTGCTCACTGCCTCCTTGTTCCTACAGCCTTCCAGAAAAAAAACACAGAGGAGCCGTTAGTACACTTGTGTCAAAACGGACATCTAGCAGAGAAATTGACGGGTAGCCTCACGCAATGATCCCACGTTGATGGGAGCTCAGCCACTCTCTAAAGCAGGGGTGAGGAACTCCAGGCCTCGAGGGCCGGTGTCCCTGCAGGTTTTAGATCTCACCCTGGGTCAACACACCTGAATCACATGATTCGGTCATTACCAGGCCTCAGGAGAACTTCAGGACATGCTGAGGAGAACGTTTAGCAATTTGAATCAGCTGTGTTGGATCAAGGACACATCTAAAACCTGCAGGACACCGGCCCTCGAGGCCTGGGTTCAACACCTGTGCTCTAAAGTAACTCCCTCCAGACGAGGCCAATCAGCTGCAGGTGTGTGGCATCATCCTAGGTGTGGCCAGCCTCCTGGCAGGGCCCACCCACCAGAGTTGATGGTGCCTGTACACTGGCCTACCAGATACACCTGTACCCCCCCCCCCCCCCCCCCCCCCCCACACACACACACACACACACCAGCAAGCAGGAAAACAAGGGACAGCAGCACAATACATTCAATATACATATAGCATATAATATCAGTCCAAATCTGCTCATGGACCCTGGGTTCCTCAGACCCAGGGTCCATGACTCAACACAGTGCTGCAAGCTTATTGGCTCCATGTTACGCCACACTGATCCAGTAATTCATGGACTCAACATACTAAGTGTGTAAATTAGTGCGTTGTTGGTCATTTCTGTATGTTAAAATACTTTTTCATTGATATTAGGAAATATTCTAATAATGTGTGATGGTGGATTTCTGAATGACCAACGTGGACAGCCGGATCTTTAAACTGGCGTTGAAAAACCACACACAGCTATGCTTGTCATAAATCTAGAGTTATCAGCAGAGGTATCGAAGGGGCGACTCGAAGGATTCGGCGAATGTTTTAAACCAAAATGAAAACATTTTGCATGGCGAGCATGTTTTGGTAGTATTGAAACGAGCCTTCCGCTGCTCTGTGGTCCCAGCAGCACTTATTTCACAGTGTTTTCTTCCATAGCCCTAGAATGATGCTAATTATTCGTGTAATAGCTTGGATTTGATGATTCATCAGAGCCACAGACACCCAGAACATGAATTAACAGGCCAGTTGTAAGGAGAGGCAGCAGGATGAGCTGATGCTGGGTGCGGTTCCTCCCGTGGGAGAGCTGCTTGCATCCTGTCCTCAATTCTTGTGTTTCCACAGAAACAACCGTGCATCAATATTCCCTCCCTGCAAACCTTCACTTCTTCTTCTGCTGCTAATCCTGGCGATCCTCTTCTAATAGGATAAAGGACAGTTTTACACGAGAAAGTATTACCAGCAAGACGTCCCCAGAGGCTAATGTATTAATCTGCCAGACAGAAGCTGCTGTGAATGTACTGCACAGACAGCTTTGTGAGTGAAAATCTCCAAGCCTCTGAGCAACCCTCTAAGGTGCCTAGAGTAGCAATAAAAGCAGACGATTGCACCCATAAAGCAGGTTTTTCCCAGCATCGCAGAGAATAACATTGTTGTTGGTCTGTAATATTATGTGGTAGATTCACCTCACAGAGCAAAAGCAAGCAGAGAACCACAAGTGCTCAAACCTGACATGAATCACATATTTCAGATGGGCTTTTTAATAAATATAATCTTTGTGGCTTCTGTATATATACACTGAAGCTCATTTGGATCCAGAGCATCTGCAGACACCTTTATTTGAAATAACGGTGCATTAATAAAACATGCTGCGTATTAAAAACAGTCTCTGAGTAAGTACGAGCTAAATTCTCTGTTTGCTTTGGCTGAAATAATTGTGTCACAATCTTGCTTTCAACATCAGCCCTAAAGCTCATTATGGCTGAGCACTAATGCAGCAATTACAGAGGGAGGGAGGGAGACGGCTAATGGATGGGTCACAGCTAGGAAGAGACTGTTTACCTCAATTTCTCCCTCATTTTCTGCATATGAGTCAGTGCCCTTCTGTACTTGTGCCTCAGCTCATATACTAATGTCCTGTTCGTAATGCATTTGTTCTTCCACATAGTCATCTTGCAGCTGCACGCTGAGGTTACTGCCGGCAACCCTCTAAATATGTCAGGGTGTTTCACTAATAACTTTATCTATAAAAGCCTGCAGGTGGAAATCAGAGGTCAGCTGCAGCAGCACCCATGTGCACATAAACACTGCTGTGCAGCTCACTTGCAGAGAAATGACACATGTAGTTTTATATTCTCAAACCAGCTGCATGTTTAATAATTAGCAGAGTTACCACTTTGCAGTTCAGAGGAAAATCTTTGATAATTCCACATTGATTGGAAATTGCCATTAAAGGATGAAAGCAAAATCAAAAGAACTGTAACAGAACATGTTTGTGCTCATCAGGTTCCTTTCATTGCGACTTCTCACATTCGTGGGAAAATGTGAAAATGAGGTTTTGTCTGCCTTTTCTTTCAAAAACAAGTTTGTCTCTGTTCAAATAAGTTTGAGTCAGTAGTAATTAGACAATCCGCAATCAGTGTACTCACAGGCACTGCTAACAGCAAGCCACCTCCCTAATGTTCTCTCTACCCACTGCCTTGATAGCCTGGTCGCTGTTGTAGTCCTGCTTTTTTTCGTTTTATGAATCAATAAAGATTTATCAAGTACATAAAGTTAAAAAAAATACATTAACACTTTAAAACACTGTATTTCTTGTTGGAAGAGCACAATCTTCCTCTGTGCTGCCACGTCAGCGCTCAGTGCTACAAGACCGAGTGGATAGCGTAGAGATACAAACACTAGAACAGACTATAACAGTGTTCAGCTGATAAAAATGCTATCGTCTCAGCCATTTGGCGTGTTTGGTTGTGCTGACCACAAGCTTTTCAGGCTTTATTTCATTTAATGTGATAATTATGTCAGTCTCCATCTTTCTTGCTGATTCCTTCAATTCAAAATTGAGCTGTTATCTCTTCTCCTCCACTTTGTGTATACTTTCCTCTGGTTGCTCTCCTGCCCTTGTCAGTATTAACTCAGCTGCCTGCTGTCCCTGCAGCTGCCGTCGAGGCCTGCCTGGGTCACCTGCTGAAGAGACGAGCTGCTGGGTTTCTCCGCAGCGACAAGATCGCAGCCCTCTTCACCAAGGTCGGCAAAGTCTGCGACACCGCCGGCGAGGTTTGCCGTAAAGTGCAGGAGCAGCTCCAGCAGCAGGCTGATCTTACCAGGTTGGTCACGCAGATGTCGCCGACCCCTCCTGTTGCTTTGCTTTTACTGTCTGCTGTGCTGAATTCACCCAAATCTGTCCCGAGGCAGCCATGACGCATCGCTTACTAAATGCTTTTCGAACCCCTGTCATGATTCCACATTAAGGTTTCAGTTCATCACTTTATGACGAGAGCAGCAGGACCGTACCTGACTCCGCCACCATTAGTGCAAACGGAGTGAATCTGTCGTCTTAATTAGAAAGGGAGAGACTCTGTTCCCCATTTCAGCCCAATTTATGAAGGAGGATAAGAAGACTGTTAGTGTAGCCCTAATTATTCACCTGAACTTTAAATGATTAAGGGACAATAAATGTGGTAGCAGAGACAGTTTTATGACAGGGTGGACAGAATAACAGACAAACGAGGTCTCCCCACAGTTGATGCTGTTGCTCTAAAGATTACAGAAATGTGATCTGTGTTAGTTATGATAGCGATAAAGAAATCACACAAAAATCATCCAAGTTATTGCAACAGCTGCCCTAAATTAACATTAATGCTTCTGTGATGCCGAATGCACCAGTGTTTGCATGTTCTTTAACTGGAATGATATTTTAATGATAAAATAAAATTATTTTTATTATATAATGTTATCCATCCAAGCAAATTATTATGTTTTGATTAAGATGGCAAATTATAATTACTGACTCGCTTTCCTGTACAGAAAAAAACGAATGAATGAATATGCTTGTTTCATTTCTGACTTCTCAGCGTCCACCAGGCTCAAATTTGGGTATAAAAACGTCTCTAATCTCAGACACAGTCCATGAAAATGCTCTAGGTCAGTATTTCCCAACCTTTTGGAGCCACAGCATGTTTCACATTAGAAAAACCACACAGCACACCAGGCATAGCGGAGTTAGCTCGGATTGTCCCCAGTTTACCTTTTTTGCTTTCTTATGATCACTATTCATGCTCGGCCTTCCTCTCGGTCCAGGACCAAGGTCAGACTGACTTTTTCCTTTTCAAATGACTATTACCGTAATTGTCGGGCTATAAGCCGCTACTTTTTGCACAAGCTTTGAACCCTGCGGCTTTTAGTCAGGTGCAGCTTTTCTAAGGATTGTCCGTGATTGTTGTCATATCGTAAGACGATTTGTTTTGTTTGTTCCGCTGTTGTACGGCACTACGTTGCCTGGCGGAAGGGCATGTGATCAGACACAAAGTATCGGGGTTCAAGAGTGGTATGTTGGTCACGTGTCCGTCCGCCAGGCAACATAGTGCCGTACAAGTAGCGCGAAAAACAAACTTCAAAGTAGCGCTACGCGTTCAGCGGGAGTCGTGGATGACGAGCGGCGATAAACTTGCGAAAAGCAAGTTATGCTCAACTCCACCGGTGGATTCTGACAGCGTGGAAAAGTGTGAAAACATCCACGATCACCAACGGATTTCGAAGGGCTGGACTGCTGCATGATGGAGAGGAGGACACCGCCACGGCCCTTCTGAGGGTGTTCGACTCTGACACTGACAACGAGGATTTGTTTGGTTTTGAAAGTGACAACGAAGGAGAGAAGCTGAGAGTGGATGACGAAGCCATCCTGGGCCTGTTTGTATCCGACACTGGAGAAGAGGACTTTGTTGGTTTTAGAGCGCAGGAAGAAGAGAAAGATGGTGAATGACTGACTTTTCTTCTTGTTAAAGCCGTGTCACTGCACCTGAGCCTGAAAGGTAGTCCGGATCTATTTTTCTGGTGTGCTGCAGGTTATTGTTATGTACTACATTTGTTACTCATTTATGAAGCACAGTACATGTTTCCTACTTGTAATTACCGCTACTTGTACATATACCTAAAAAGTTATGCAAATATGTACCCATAACTTGTTTTTCAAAATATTAACAAAAGGGGTGTGTCTCCAAACAGCCATCTCTTTCCTGACAATTCGCTTTGTGCATATTCTCTTACATATGATAAGTCAACATTGAAACACCTGCGGCCTTTAGTCAGGTGCGGCTAATGTATGTACAAAACAGGATTTTCCCCTGATTTTAGCTTGTGCGGCTAATATTCAGGTGCGCTTTGTAGTCCGGGAAATACGGTACATAAATTCTTCTTCATCTTCTCCTGTTTTACTGGCAGTTGGCACCATTTAATTAGAGCAGGTAGTTGTACTGCCCTCTAGTGGAAGAGAATGTAATTGTTCTGCCCTGATAGCTTAGAGTACTAATCAGGTGAAACCAGATAATCTTCCATGGCAAAGGTCTAGGTGATGTCAGACACCTGGAGACTTGGCGGGGAAAAGCGAATGGTGGCTCAGAGTTAAACAAATACGATAAGCGACTGTCCAGCTTTCAGGTTTCAGCTGTGGGACTTTGTCACTTGTCTAACTGAGAATGTGACCCAGCTGAAGAAAATAAAAAAATAAAAGAGAGTGTCATCGATCTCCAGGCCCGTAGCATGAGATTACCTTCAGGTAACTTTTGAGGAGCAAAAGTTACCATTAAAACCCTCATTCAAATTCAAATTCAAATTTTATTTGTCACGTACACAGTCATACACAGTACGATGTGTAGTGAAATGCTTGGACAACTGCTCGTGACCTAAAGAGAACAAAAAGGAAAAGGCTATGAATAAGATAGGAAATAAATATGAAAAATTAAAAAGGGTAAATTTAACTAAGAAGGAATAAAATATAAATTAAGGTTAAAAATGAAATAACTGTACAACACAAATTAGAATGAAGGGTAAATTTAACTGGGAAGAATAAGATAAAGATAAATATATAAATTAAAGTTGAAAATAAAATAACTGTACAACAAAATACAAAATACACAATACACAATATAGAACTATATAAGAATGTATGAAGAAATATAAATGTAAATAAATATATACACAATAACAGCAGCTGTACAAGTATTAACCGGAAATGAAGAATATAGTGACCAGTGTTGTGCAAAACCAAAGTCCAGAAAGTCCAGTGTGTGTGTAAGAACTGTATGTGTGGGTCAGTACTGTGTGGTGGTGTGATTGAGAGACCGTATCGCCTGCGGGAAGAAGCTCCTCCTCAGTCTCTCTGCGTTGGTCTTCAGGGTCATGAAGACCCACCTGAAGCTTCGGGAAGACACTGTAAAGAACATCACCTTCCACCGTGTTCATCGCAGGGAGCCAGGAGACCGCGACCTGTTGTGGCCAAATTCAAAGATTTCATGAGGAGACGGTGAAGAGTCGCGACCCCAGCACCTCTCCCTGGTTGTATTAACGCCACTCCAGATGAGAATGCACTGCCTTTTTCTCTCCTCCTCTTCCCTTATCTGTCTAGCTTATTCATGTCAATTTGTTAATGCAACGTGACGTCATAACAGATCAATCACCCTCAGTCACCGCAGCGTAAACGTGACGGTTACTATGTTCTTGTTTTCCTTCGAGTTTCCCTTTCATCTCTGCCTCTTGGCCCTTTGCATGTTCTTCTTCCTTTTCTCTTCCCTCACTCTACAGATCAGCTGTTTTCCTACTTAGTTACAAACAGCGTACTCTTTTCACTCCTTCTCAACCCCAACGTCCCCCCAATTAGTTTTCTTTCTTGTTTTTCTGCTTCTGCACCCTTGGTCTTTACACAAAGATTATTTCATTTGCACACCACGATCACGCAGATACACACTCAGTGTCACCACATCCACTACATCATATAAGTTAATGTGCACACATATAATCAGACAACACCAAACACCACTCGGGTCTACATACTGCCACACTTTCTTACAACCGATCGACGTGTTTTTTCTCATTCACTTGAGCGTCAAATGCAGCGTTCAACATTAACTACACACACCCACAAACTATGGGCAGGATGAGTTGCAGCAAGAAAGCCATCGCTAGGACATCAGAATAAGACAAAGAGGCTTGCTTGGGCCATGAAACACCACCATTGGACTACTGAAGACTGGAAGAAGGTATTATGGACTCATGAATCAAAATTTGGATTTTTGTAGAATCTTTGTACGCCGTCGAGTAGGTGAAAGGATGGTTGCACAGTGTGTATCATCAACTGTCAAACATGGAAGAAGAAGTGTGATGGTCTGGGGCTGTTTTTCTGGATCCAGGGTGGGTGACTTGTACAGAGTGAGAGGCACCCTGAACCAAAAGGACTACCACAGCATTCTGCAGCACCATGCAGTACCCTCTGGTACCCACATAGCAAAATTGGTATGGCCCGGATCTGGACTACACAATGTGCCTACACAAGGCCCACATACCGCAAAGAATGACGGCCCTTTGGTGGCCCAGACCTGGTTTGCCAGAGGTGGCCCACACATGGGCCAGCACAAGGCCAGTTGCAGATGCACTGGTGGCCCTGTGCTGGCCCAGAACAGTTTCAGCTCTGGCCCCAGATGTGGGCCTTAATCAAGCCATGTAATAAGAACATGTGCCAGAATGTAATAATGCAAAAGTAACATGACGAAACTCTGTTTAGAGAGTGAGTGGACTGATTCTTGAATAACGCTTTTCTACTCTCCCAGATTACTCAAAGTGCTCTATACAACACGCCACACTCACCCAATAACAAACATGAGTAAACCGTCACTAGGTTTTGGATAAAGTGTACACTCACAAACCTGTCAAACCTGCATTTGAAACGTTGGTGTGTACTGTGTTCATCGCAGTACCACCACATTGCTAAGAAGACTGTCCCCATGAAGTGGAAAAACAAAAATAATCTTAGTATTAACCGATATAGAGCTCTTTTGCTGGACCATATTAGCCTTGAGACAGCCTCTGCTGCCACATCAGATCAATCTCTCTGGGTTCCTTTGATCGCTCCATCACCTAGTGGGGTTAGGGGGGCGTACGGACTTGGGGGGTCTGGCGGTTGCCTAGGGGTGGGTTTCTTGGGGGGTTCTGTGCAGGAGCTGTGGTTCTGACCAGAATGGGGCTTCGGTGACTCTTGGGTGGTGTTTTTCTGGCGGCTGCCTGGCCTGGTCACCGCTCTGCTCCTTGGCAGGTCCAGGGTGGGCTTGGAGACTTGAGATACAGGGGGCACTACGCCTTCGAATTAGGGTTCTGGTTGGGCCTGGGGGGTTTGGGCCGTGGTTGGTGCATGCGCTGGGGCCCTGCCCAAGCCCGGGGGTCTTCGGTGCATTGGTGGAGGAGGAGGTTTTTGCCATCTTTTTGCAGGTGCTCTCTACTTTGACTTTTGTTTGCTGGGTGATGCTGTGTATGAGCTAGTTTGTGCATATTAGCATATTTAAGTCATAATGGTAGACAGAAGAATTTGCTTGTAGTTTTTTTTAATTGTGAGATTTTTAAAAGATGTGCAGTAGCATTTTAAATTATTGACAACATCTGCCTGATTCCATCGATTCTGGGCTTATTGATTGAACTTGTTAAATTAGGTGTTTTCACTTCAAAGGCTACTGTTGCATTATTGTTAGTCCATATTTATGTTTTAAAGTTTCACTATCTTCATAACGTCCACTTGGGCCCGGTTGGGTTCTAGAGCCATAAAATTCGTCATCAAAAGCACAAAGGTCCACTAGGACGTCCAAATGCCTTCCAGTTTTTGTAAAACACACAACTGGAGATATATCTCCAGTGTCTGTCACCAGCAGACACAATATCAGCTCAGTTGAGTGTTTGCTAAGGATGAATGGTCTGTGTGCACACCGTGATAAGCCTCAGGTCTGCATTGAGGTCTGCATGTGAGTGTGTGGATTACTTGCATCTTTCTGCATGTGTGCCTGCAGATACAGACTATGATAAACTGCTTCATCTACAGGCGCAGAAGTACTAGCTGAGCTGTTTGCTTGGTCATTAATTGTACCACATGGCTACCACACACACACACACACCTTCATATTTGCATAAACTATGTGCAGGCAGAATGTGAACCACAACATCATTGCGACATGGCTGCGTTATTTGATGTAAAGCTGAGTTAAACGTGTTTGGGTACACTGGGTGCTCAGCGCTGCGTCTTCATATCAGCGTAGTGTCTCTCATTCATCTGTCACATCTGGTCGGCCTTTTCCCTCCCGAGAGACTGCACACAACATTAAAGCCTATTGTTGTGTGTAAATGTGGTTTGCACAAATCACATCCCTGTGCTAGAATCCATACATCCAGTCAAGCACACTCAGAACGAACACACACACACACACACACACACACACACACACACACACACACTCCCAGACAATGCTCTCTGTCATCCTACCTCAGGGCTCCATCTCTCATTTACCCTGTTTGCCATGGCAACATGGTTTGGCCCACTGGCGGTGAAAGAATCGCTGAGCATGATGGGAAACGAGAGGCCAGAGAAAGAATATGAGCAGAGATCAACAGTGGACTAAAGAGTTATGGGGGTGAAGTGAGTAGTAATTACAGCAGAGCATGAGGGGTTTGACTTCTGTGTGTCACAGACTACAGTGGACAACCTGCCTCGATGCTTTCTCTTTATGATTTATTGTTTTACAACCATCCTTCTGTCACTACTGTGATAAGCTATCAGCTTTGTTGCCATTCATAAACTCTACGGGTGCAACTCACACATGCAGTTATTAGTGCAGTAACAGATGAAAAGAAGTGTCCAAAGCAGATTCTGAACCAGGCTGTGAACATGCTTTTTAATAATGTTATTGGCAGTGTTGGGACTAATGCGTTATTAAGTAACGCGTTACAGTAACTACGTTATTATTGTGGTAACGAGCACGGTAACTAGTTATTATGCCAAAATCAGGAACGCGTTACTCGTTACTGGGATTTAGATAGGCTCGTTACTCGTTACTTTGTGTGGTGGCTGTCGCGGAGCTTTCACAGATTCAGTAACATTAGCAAGTGGTGGAGGCCAGCAGGTGGATGAGGGAAGGGGAGGCAAGAGGAGAGACCCGAAGCGCTGCTGGTCCGAGAATGTCAGCCTGTCAGGTGAACTGAACTTCAGGTAAGAAGTTATGACCTGCAGTCTCTCTGGGTCAGATATAAACCAAGTTTAGTTGGAGTTTATTTTCGTTATGCTGACTTTTTCGTACTGCGTGCTAGCTAGCATGACGGAGTTTCTATACAGCTGGGTGGTGCTATGTTACTGATGTTGAACTTTATTTTGTTCATAAGGTTAATTATTAGAGCTGCCAACCGTCCCGTAAAAAACGGAATCGTCTGGTATTCAGAGAAATTATTACGGGTTTCCTGTTGAGGTGAAAAGGAACAGTTTGTCCCGGACTTACTGAAATATCTGAGCCTGGCTTTTTAAGTAAGGGATGAATAACTGCATGCTTAAACTCACTTGGTACTTGACCTGACAAGAGGCTGGTATTGATTATGTTTAAAATATGTGGTCCAACAGTAGGAAACACCTCTTTCAGAAAACGGGGTGGAACGACATCATTCGGAGAACCACACGGTTTAGCACTTAACACAAGCTTCTCTAGTTCAGGTAGAACAATTTGCGCCAGAAACAGGAAACCAGCGGATGTCGTGCTAAACAGGAGCACGTTTAAGCTTGATCAGCTGTTGTTAGAATTTATTTAATATTAATTTCTAGTATCAGCTGATGTTTGCTGGAGCCACAGCTGTAAAGCTGCTGGTCATGATGTCGGTTTGGTTATCTGGTGAGAGGGAAACATGAAGATGAAACCAGGAGATGTCCTTACTGGATCATCAGAGCTGTGATGGAGAAACAGGTTTACCTTTTAGGTGACATGGATGAGTTGAAGTTATGAACTGTTTCTGAGAGACAAATAACACCAGGATCCTTTTCTAAGTAGCTGACAGCTGGTAACTGTGCAGGGGCGGGTCTAGCAAAGTGTTGCCAGGGGGCCACATAGGGCATTAAAAGGGAGAGGGGGGCACAAAGAAATACTTTTCTTTCTTATTCTCATTTAAAATGTCTCACTTTAAAAAAAAAAAATAATTATCTGAGTCTTGCAACAAACGATTGATAGATTGATGCATATATACACAGAACTGTGCACATCACTGTCACAACAGTGTTTGTTTTCATTCAAAGGCTTTATGATTTTTCCTATAATGGCGGCCGGTCTCTAGTCAAAACGCCCGGGCTGATTTTCTGTCCCAGTCCAGCCCTGTATGCAGCTCATCTGCAGTCTGGTGTTACCTACATCTTCCTATTCAGAAGCAGAATTTCCGAGTTCTGAGTACAATCAAAGCACCACGACTGCAGTTTTTGTGTTGGATGTAAAAAGCTAGGATAGAATCAGGCGTGGGATTTCTCTCGTGGAAATGTGCACATTATCTTTTCCTTTGGTAGGTGGCACAGTGCACTGTGGCAAGTAAGCAAGCTAGAAGACTGGCAATCTTGCTGGGTATCCAGTTATGGAAGCAACACATTAACAAGAGAATTCTGAGTAAAACCAAAGTTACTTTCCCTAGTAACTAGTTACTCTGAAAGTAACGAGTAACTTGAAGTAACTAAGTTACTTTTGATGGCAGTAACTAGTAATGTAACTAAGTTACTAATTTAAAGTAACTTACCCAACACTGGTTATTGATAATGCTCATTCCATGGGATTCTGCAGTTTTTGGAACTTCTCCCCTGACTTCATTTTTCAGCTTCAGCAGTCACTGCTTGGTTCAAAGATGCTTGGGAACCATTTGAATTCTAAGTCGGCTAATCGAGTGCCTGATGGGTCAGAGCGTAAGCCATGTTATTATAGATTCTCCTAAACACATCACATGCACGTAAAGTTTGTGCTATGACAACTAGACAGCTGTATGGATACACTTAGTTTGTGTGTGTGTGTGTGTGTGTGTGTGTGTGTGTGTGTGTGTGTGTGTGTGTGTGAGTCCTACTTTTTCACAGCCTGTTTAGTTTTGGATTAACGATTAAGAGTTTTGATGGTTACAATCTGGGATGAGTGATTTAGGAATACAGTAATGTTAGTGAATGTACTCAAAAGGAGAGACAAACGATGATGTCTCTCTTTATTTGTAGCTTTTATCCTACACATTGTCATGGTCCTGGGTCAGTTTGACCCAGCGTTTTGTGTTTCCTTGAAGTTCATTTTTGTGCCTTGTGTTTATTCTGATTTTGTATTAGTTTAGGGTTGAACCTGAAGTTCAGTGTTTTATCAGCCCTACCTGTGTCTGTCCTCGGTGCTCTGTTCATGTCCCCGTAGGGTTGCCAACCGTCCCTTGAAAAACAGAATCGTTCCGTATTTAGAAACAAAAGTATTGAGCTGAAAAGGGTATGCACTTTGTCAAATGGTTAAAAAAAAATAACTACACACACAAAAACAAGAGCTAAGAAATTCCCCACACTGGGAAGGGTGAAGACAATCGGGTCGCCCAGCCCTGGCCAATTAGGCGTCCTTTTTTTTTTTTTTTCAGGGAGTTGGCAACCCTATGTCCCCGTGTTGTGTTGTAAATCAGTCTGTGTGTTTCCTGCTTTACTTTGAAGGCTCGTGTTCTGGATTTCCTGTTCTATTCTGAAGGTCTGTGTCTGTTGTCATTGTGTTCAGCTTGTGTCCTCCAGTCATTGTGTGTATTAGGTTCAGCTGTTCTCCCCTCCTGTGTGTGATTACCCGATTACCTTGTGGGTGTCGGTCTGTGTTCGTTGTCGGCTCGTCTGCGTTCTATGGTGTTTCGTTCCTGTCTCTGCGGCTCTCTGCCCCGCACCACTTTTGTATGCTCTCAGGTTTGTCGTTTAGTTCTCCCAGTTTAGGTTTCTTCAGTTGTTTTGTCATGCCTCACTGCTTGCTTGCCACTATCCCACCTTGTAAATAAACGTCACACTTCATCAGTCAGTTGCCTGCATTTTGGATCCTTTTCATTCCACTACACGACTGCTGGCCCAGCCGTGACACACATGAAATGGAAGTCACCACAGGGATACAAAAAACATAATAAATCAATGTCAGTAAAAATGCCAAGTCTGAAGCAGGTAAACAGGTGAGTGCTACTGTTAACTTGTTCTGTATGTCAGTATTAGGCTAAGCTAAAATATTTTTCTACAGATAAAAAAATGTGGAGTGCTTTGTCAGATTTGTGGTATCTCTTCTCTCTGTGTATTTCCAGAATTTTACCCTCCCTCACTAAAAGCACCTTACATTTAAGCATTCTTAAGACCGTTTCTGATCACTGTAATCAAATCAGTTATTTGTTGACATTTTAGAATGTGTAAAGCCTAGAGACGAAGGAGAGACAGCACTGTGTGGGCAGCCATGTTTTCAGAAAGGATATTTACACAGTAAATCAAACCTCCTGAAACTACAAATAGATTACACTTATGAGAGAAGATGCTTTGAGGCAACACATCCACATTAAATGCATAATAGCCTGATGGCTTATGAATAATGCATGCACAGTGGGGTAATGTTATACTCGCATTCAGTCAGCAACACCGTTAGTCTTTGGATAGACATGGTTTGTCACACATGGTTTTCATTCTCGAGTTTGGTATTTTGACTGCAACCAGCAGGATTTTTGCAGAGCCTAAATGTATATCTTTAGACAAGAAGGTGGAGTAATAAGTTGCTACTAATTGCTACTGCACATTAATAGTATGTGTTAGAGATGGACCGATCCGATATTACGTATCGGTATCGGTCCGATACTGACCTAAATTACTGGATCGGATATCGGAGAAAAATAAAAAATGTAATCCGATCCATTAAATATCAGGAAAGCACCTCACAAAAGTTGCAACACGCCGTAACTCACCTCAGAACGTTAGCACTCGGAGCAGTATGCATCACGTGATAGAGCGGCTGTGGCATGCGGGACCTGTCGGTGGTCTGGATAGCATTTGGAGCTTCGCTAGCAACCCGGCATTTCATCTCCGACAAAGTTATCCCCGAGAGAAGTAAAGCAAGTGTGTAAGTCCATCTCTGAATGTTTGTAAAGCATTCCTGCGTTAAGCTTAACAAACGACTGCCTCTTCTTGCTGCTACTTCAATCATGAAACTGATCAACGATCAGCTGATCGGCTTTTCTGTCGCGAGTCCGTCTCTCTTGTTTGTTTTTGGCCCACTTTGCACCAGAAAGAGGAAACCAGCGGCTGAACAACAGCAGCACGTTTAAGCTTGATAAGCTGTTGTTAGAATGTATTTAATATTACTTTCTACTCGAGGATCTTTTTCTACAGCTGACGCTGGTAACTGTGCAGGGGCGGATCTAGCAAAGTTTAGCCAGGGGGGCCGATAGGGCATGAACAGGGAAAAGGGGGCACAAAGACATACTTTTCTTTCTTATTCTCATTTAGAATGTCGAGCTTTTAATAAATAATTATCTGACACCCAAAGTTTTAATTTGATGTAAAATGAATAGAAGTCAATTACTGTATATAGTGACTGTTAAGTCTAATATATATACCCTAGTAAGCTATAGTACTTTTTCCTTTGGGAAGGTACCATCTGTGCAGTCTGCAATTTTGTTGAAGAAAGATGTTGAATCTATTTAATATTTCTTGAAAAATAATTGATTTCTGTGCATTTTTTTCACACTGCATCAAATTAAGGTTGATTACGTCGATTAAGCATCATGAGGTGGAGCGTGAGGGGTGGTTCCCTATTTTTTATTTATTTATTTTTGTTGTTGCTGGGAGTTGGAACCCTATTAGTTAGGTTGCTTAATATTTACGCTAAGTACTCTTTAAAATACCAGAATAGAAATTTTTGCGTCATAACTTTTGCACTGTCCACTTCCTGCTGTGACAAAACAAATTTCCCACGTGTGGGACTAATAAAGGTTATCTTATCTTATCTTATCTTATCTTATCTTATAGGGAGGATGGTGTAGGTTCAAGTTTATTAGATTGATCAGTATTGCTGAACTATGAAATATTTTTTTTTGCATACAGGTATAACAGAATAGCTTTAGTGTAGTTGTTGTTTTAAACTTGAGTATGAACTTATACAAAATGCAGCAAGATATTTAAAAAACAGTTTTGTTGATTAAAAAACACTATATCGGATTCATATCGGTATCGGCAGATATCCAAATTTATGATATCGGTATCGGTATCGGACATAAAAAAAGTGGTATCGTGCCATCTCTAGTATGTGTAAGATTTCACTGACCAGTGCATAACTATGAGTTAGCCTGATGGTTGCTGTGAGGATGATGATGAGAAAGCTGGTGGATTAACCCAAAACTCCACGTGAGGAGCTTGTTAATGATCTGAGAGCATCAAGAACATGTCTGAAGTTTGCCAGTGAACATCTCATCGACTCAGAGAAGGCTTGAAGCAAAGTGCTGTGGTTAGATGGAACCAAAACCGAACTCTTTGGAATTAACTTAAGCTCCTGTGTGCATCTGCTACGGAAACAGGATGATTTCACTGCATTATGAGGCCAATGGATGGGGCCATATTCTGCAAAATCTACACAAGAACTTCCTTCCCTCTGCCAGAAATCTGAAGCCAGGCCATGAATGGGAATAATACTTAACCAAAACGTGCTGCCAAAGTATGAACATTAAGGTCATCAGTCCAGATCTCACTCCTATGCGGTCTTTGAGTCTGACGTTATTAGCCATGTCTGGGCCCAAACTCTGCTGCAGGTCCCTGAGTCACACAATCACAGCAGCATCACTGAAGCCTTTCATCTTTAATAAAATGATCAGCGTTCTGCTCTACCAGGTGTAACAATTAAGTTTAACATCCAGGCATCCATGAAAACGGAATTTATTAAATTTAACGGAGATGAAGTTAGCAGGAAGTTAGCTCGCTAGCTTCCACCTAAACATGATATAGCATGTTCTGACTGAGAGATTTCTGAAAGAATTCAAACGTACAGCTCTGCTATCACTTCCAACACAAATGAAGACAGAAAACTAAACAGCAGTGACGTTTGTTGGGTTACTGAAGTTGGGCTACCTGGTATATAATGATCATGTGCTACGTGATCGCTAGCGCGACAAAGTTATGTTAACATAACATAAACAGTGAAGCTGGAGGATGAACGCTAACTTTTTTCCACTCGATAAAAGTTAACGTGAGGGTTCCTGATGGTTAGGGACAAATGCAATCGCATAGCAGGATGCTGTAAACGGACCAAACGTCAGTCAGGAGAACAACTGAGATAATCCATCATTAGTCATTAATATACCGCAGCATGGGCTGGGCTGTAGTTACATCGTAAGGGTTTAAAAACTGAGCTTTAAAATGATGAGCGGTAATAAAAACCGAGAGAGGTCGACAGCGATCACTGACTGTTTTTAGGGGCTTGTTGAGATTAAATAGAACAAGATACAAAGCATTAAAACATGTTAAAAACACAACAACCTTCTTAAATGCAGACTACTTTGGGCCCGGAAGCAGAATTCGTCACGTCATCACTTAAAGACCGGATAGAAAATCTGTGGAGGCTGAAACTTCGAGATGAGCAGCAGCCAAGAAACCTCAATGATTTTGAGTTTCTGTAAAGAGGAGTGCATTAAAATCCCTCCTGAGATGTGTGCAACAAACGTCTTAACACTGGCTAGCAACAGTTTCAAACCAAGCACTAAGTCATGTTTTGCTTGGGCATCAAATACTTATTTCATTTAATGCATTTTTAATTTTATGTGTTTTTCTACATTGTCGCTTCTCTCCATTTAAAAGGAAGCTACCATAAGAGTTAGACATGTAGGACTGCTTTCATTTATTTGCACAATGTCACAAAATTATTCATGTCAGTCTCAGAGTAAAGCTAGCTAATGCATTTATTACTTCTAGGCTGGACGTATATGATTCATTATAATCTGGCAGCTCTAAAAACTCCTTTAGCTTAACCAGAAGCTGGAAACAGAGAGCACTGGGTCCCCATTAAACCCAGAATCAAATTTAAAATCCTTCTCCTCACATACAAAGTCTTGAATATCATAGCAGAGCCTTCGGCTTTCAGGTGCCTCTACTATGAAACCAGGTCCCAGTTTGGACTGGACAGAATCCAAAGTGCACAAGAGAGATGAAGAAGAGAGTGTAGGCAGGGTGGAGTGGCTGGAGATGAGTGTCAGGGAGGATTTGTGACAGAAGGAAAGCAGAAAGAGTGAAAGGGAAGGTTTACAAGTGATGGTTTGGAGACAGTAGTACTGGGAATAAGACGATCGATCTGGAGGTGGCAGATGTTACGGTCTGGAGTCTGCTTCTTGTATAGTGGTTTTCTACTCTGTGAGCATTTAAAGCACTCAATCACACAAGCACTTTCTGCTGTATCTATTATTGTACGATCTACTGTGCAAGATAAACGCCTTGAGGTGGCTTTTGTTGTGATTTGGCACTATATAAATAAAGTTGAATTGAATTATTTTCTACCCAACATTCATACTCTGATGGATGCATCGGGGAGCAACTTGAAGTTCGTACCTTGCCCAAGGATATTTGGCATATAGACAGGGATCAAACTACTGCGCTACAGCCATCCTGCCAGTGACCGGATGGACAGGATTATAAATGATCACATCACAAAGACAGCTTGAGTTAGGCCAGTGGTTCCCAAACTTTTTTTGCTAGGCCCCCCTTTGTTTCACAAGGAAAATGTTCGCACCCCCCCACCACGCAAACACATCCTCCAACCACACACGCCCATATTTTGCTCCATTGCAGTTTATTTCACACCTCAAACTTATTGTAAACAATTAAGCAGATAAAAGTAAACTGCAATAAATTACAGGTAGTAATAGAATAAACTACTAACTCTTTTACGCTACGTCCGCACCTACACAGGTGATTTTGAACACGTAGCTGTTTCGTCCACGTAAACGGCGTTTCGAATCATCGAAAACTGAGATTTTTTTAAAACTCCTTTTTTGCGTTTATGTGTGGACGAGGAATACAGAGTTCGTTACGCAGCGTCAAAGGTATGTGCCTTTATCACGTCACGCTGTGGCCACGTTATTGTTTACATGAGATGAATTGCAGAATGATAGAGACGAAATGCTGTTAATCTGACTGTCTGCAGGTTTTACACACAGTTACTGTCCCTCCATTTACAAAGGCAGAGGCGTCACGGTGTCATTATTTTACCTGTAGTTGTTTTTTGTCCTGTGTAATAATATTCAACATTGCTGTCAATACATTTTTAAAAAATGCCTCTCTGTGCAAAATGGGTTTAAAAACATAAACAGCTGTGAGATCCTGTTTGTCCGTGATTTGAACCGGGGAACAAATCGTGGCAGGATCAGCCTGATGTTATTTGTATCCCGCTGTAACTTTACTGTATAAAGAGCAAACATCTCCAAAATGTCAGGAGTAGTGAGTCATTACAAAAAGTGTTTGTGAACTAAAAATCAAGAATGTGGGATCCTGTTTGTCCGTGGTCTGGAGAGCCCAGCGCTGCTTCCGACAGGGAAAACTAATTCTGTCACAGAGACCTACCTTGGCACATCTCCTGCTTTGCGTTTGTGTGGGAGCCCCGTCAAAAACCTGTCCATGATGCTAGCAGTGTCCAAGCGTTTGTTTTTTTTGTTTGTTTGTTTTTTCACACCACGCCCCCCCTGCAATGGCTCTGCGCCCCCTAGGGGGCGGGCCCCACACTTTGGGAACCTCTGAGTTAGGCAGTTTGGAGACAAAGTTAGAGAGACAAGGTGGAGATGGTTTGGAGATGTGCAGAGGAAGGACACTGGAAATACTGGACAAAGGATGCCAGGCAGGAGGAAAAGAGGAAGCTGAGAGAAGATTCATGGATGTAGTGAAGCAGACGTCTGTGACGATAGAGTGAGGCAAATGATCCTCTGTGGCGAGCCCCGAAGAGAGCAGCTGGAAGAAGAACGCTATTCTCTCGGACACACACACACACTCACACTCACACACTCACTGGGGGATTGCTATCATCGTGACTGTGGCAGCCGAGCCACATTCAGCACAGACGCACAAACGCATCCTCATTAGCTTGTAGAAGTGTGTGTGTGTGTGTGTGTGTGTGTGTGTGTGTGTGTGTGTGTGTGTGAGAGAGTGGCTTTGTTTGATTGCTGTTGAAACACCAAAGATCAAACTCAGTCGGAGATGAAAGTGCTCGTCTCTCAGCCTGATGTTAGTCATCTGTATCCAGATTCATGAAATGCTTCTCACAGCTCAGGTCCAGAATAAAAGGACACATTTTGCTTGACGTTGAACAGATTTACTAATAAAGCAGCCGGTGTTTAGCTATTATAAATATTAATAAGTTATAATGGGCTATAGTAAGTATTGTGCTGTTAAATGCTGCCTCCTCATGGCCAAAGGTGCAATTTTGAGTCAGCCTTTGCACATAAAACAAATTCATTCCTTGTTTGCTTGTGTTACTGGAGACCATTAATGACATTTTCAGATACTTTATGAGGTCTTGAAGCAAAATCTACATACATCCAATAATGTTTGTCAGGGAAAAAAAGTTTTTTTTTTTTATTGTAATTATCAAATATTAAATGCTTTTAAAGAGGCAGGAAAAAACTAACTGGTCAAATGCAGCATAGCTGAGCATGAGCTGTGTTTCACGCTCCACACCTGTTCTTTGTATAATTATTTAATTTTCACTGAGCTGAAAAACAGATACAAGTCTGTGTGTTAGCTGGAAGTGCAAAAGAAAATCGATAGTCATAATATTTGTCAGGTAAATGTAAAAGAATGGTCCAACCACACAAACACAGTCAGAAGGTCCAGCTTAGACACTCTGGTCATGTTTGTGCATTTAAGATTTACAGGTATTCAGTTTTATTTACACAGCGCCAAATCACAACAACAGTCGCCACAAGGTGCTTTATAATGTAAGGTAAACCCTACAATAATAGATACAGAGAAAAACCCAACAATCATGTGACCCCCTATGAGCAAGCACTTTGGCGACAGTGGGAAGGAAAAACTCCCTTTTAACAGGAAGAAACCTCCAGCAGAACCAGGCTCAGGGAGGGGCGGGGCCATCTGCTGCGACCGGTTGGGGAGAGAACAAATGCTCTCAAAGGTTGGGGAGAGGTTGAGAGGTATTGAAATAGATACAGTAAGTTAGTCATTGTTATAACGTATCTTCTGCAGAGCCGTTTGAAGGCAGAGAAGTGTAAAAATGGAACTGTTTTGCCCATTTTTCAAATCTCACATAGACTCATTGTAACGTGTCTTTTATCCTTATCCATGATGTTTATTTATTCTTTATCTGTAACTGATAAAGTTTAGGTTCTTTTGCAGGTTGAAATTTATATAAGTGTAGGTCAGCATCAGCCGTAGAAATCCTGTGTGTCATGAGCGCTCCTGCAGGCTGGTTAATTACAGTAACTGGTGCTTTGTTGTGCAGGAGAACCCAGAGCGTGGGCCACGAACCCCTGAGGAGACAAGGCTCTTCCACCACCAGCCGGCCCCCTCAGCCCCTCTCCGCCCAGGCCATCAAACACATCTGGGTCCGCACGGCTCTCTTCGAGAAAGTTCTGGACAAGATTGTGCAGTACATTGTGGACAACTGCAGGTGAGTTTGTTTTACTGTCTGGTGTTGCACTGTGGTGACTCACAGCAACCTACTCCAGGCTTTGTTGTACCTGAATAAATGATCTATTTATGCGGCCCATTCTTCTCCTGTGTTTGCTTTGTTCTGCGTTCTGTCTGGCTAACAACCACTGTGTGTTTCGACAAGCTGTCCACACACTGCAATTCACTGATCAAAGCTTCAGACATGAAGTGCACTGATGGGGTTCACAAACATGGCAACGGTTATCAGACAACCCTAAACAAGACTTGTGCGGTTTTGCTGTTGTATAGTTCCTGTTAAAAGCTGGGCAAATATTGTAAAGTCGGCGTTGTGTTCAGACAGCTGCAGCGGAGGTGATCTAATCTGATGTAAGACGCCCACGGTGAATGTCAAGGCCTCAGAAGTCCCTCAGAAGTAAAGAGCATCAAACAGCAACCTTAGTAAACCTTTATTCTGGCCTTTGTTGTGAAGCCTGCAGACCTCAGTGCTCTTCTCACTGTGTTTACAGGTTTCACTGGGCCTAACATCACACATACTGGGAAACAATATTGTTTCAGACGCGATGAGTGTTGGGGGTTTAGCTGTATAGGACATCCTAGCTGCTGATGCGTAAACTTATTATCCTTCCTCGTCCTTATTGGGAGGGAAGTAGAGATTTTTAATTTAACGCTGGTGTTGGATCAGCTCTCAGTATTGACAGATGCCTGAAGCCAGGGTATATTTATTTTATCGGGGATGCATCCTTAATGCACAGGCATATCTTCAACCTTTGAGAAATCACAGCACTTGGAAATAATGTGCGCGTGAATCAGCCGTCCAACCTTAACCGTCACGGTGAAGCACTCGGCCAGCGCTAATACACAGAAACGAGCCCATCAGTGATTCTTCTACTCACTCGGTCCTCTGGGTGTGCTGCTGCATTCATCATGTGCATAAAGTGTCACTGCAGCTTCTATACACTTACAGCAATCACACTGTTGAGTCAAGTGAAGGGGATAATGGGTGTGATCTCCTACACTTGGAGTATTTGATCACTTTTAAAGATGAACTGAGCAAACAATTGGTGCTTTGTCCATTTATGCTGTTTGATATTATCTTGGGTTTGCCAGACTTTTCTCTGACCTGCTCCCTGCCACATCCTGCGATCTGTTACGCCCCCTGTACGTCTACCTGTGCATTAGGCGGTGGCTCTAACCTGATGTTGAAATGCTTATCCTTAAATGTAGTCTTAATTTGTAATGAAGGTGGTGAGCTCAGATTGTATCTGTGGCAAAACCATTTCTGCTGCATGTTCTCTGCCACGCTCCTCGGGTGAAGTAGAACTCACTGTGTCATCCTGGAGGACAGAGTCATGGTGAACTCCCACAGAAACTACTGGGAACTGCTCACTCAGAGCGCTCTGTGGAAGTTTGGTGTTATTCAAATACAAGGTCACATTGTAGCTATTCAGCATGAGTTACCACGGTGATTTACACTGGAGCCAGCCAGAAACCACATCTTCTTAACCCATGTGATGGATCTGTGATGTAATGCAGCCACTACATATGAGTGAGGGGTGGTGATGTAATCAGGCAGGTGTGTCATCTGAGTTTCTAGCATGCGTTGCTGAATCCTTGCCTGTTCTTGGATAGTTGACAGATCATACTTTAACCTTTAACCTGCGCTCATCACCTCCAAACTGATCATATCTAGTGACGTGTTTCTTTCTTCTCTGTGTTTCTGACGGCAGTAAATACTATGAGAGGGAAGCTCTGATGCATGACTCAGTCTTTGGGCCCATCTTGGCAGCCCTACTAGGTGAGTATGTTAATGTATTTAATCACCAGAGGCCAGTAAAAAAGCATGCACAGCTGATCATCCAGGTGATTGTTCATATATTCATTTAAATTTGCAAACAAATACACAAGACAGCATTTTCATAACTGTTTGGAATTGGACAGCAGGCAGAGACTCGGAATCAGAGACACCGGGCAGTCAGACAGGAACAGGAAGCAAACAGCTTTGCCAGCTTGAGCAAACTAGAAAAAGTTAACTGCGAGACAGACTGGTGAAGAGAAAATAAACACTTTATCATCTCTGACTAAAGAGGGAGTTCGGGACACTGATGAGGCAGATAATGAGTGCTGATGAGGGGCGGAGCAGAGTATAGTCATGAACAGCTGGGACAGAGACGCACATTAATGTGTCCAAACACCTGCTGCATATTTGCTCCGCGCTGACAGAAAGAAAGAACTGAAACCATTTATGTAATGTATATGCATTCATATGGCACTTTTCTAGTCTGACCATTTAAAGTTCTTTAGACTGCTGCAAGCCATATTTTTGGTGTTATTGTACCATTGATATTATTAGATTACTGATATGTAAAAGAAAAAAAAGTCCCGTACACAGGTATAAATACTGTTTGTCCACACAGGCTTTACTTGGAATGCAGCACAGGTGCATTTGGAAACTTACAGAATTTTCCGTACTATAAGGCGCACTTAAAATCCTTTAATTTTCTCAAAAATCGACAGTGCGCCTTATAATCCGGTGCATCTTATGTATGAATTCTGGTTGTGCTTAATAATAATAATAATGGATTGCATTTATATAGCGCTTTTCAAGGCACCCAAAGCGCTTTACAAAGCCACTATTCATTCACTCTCGCATTCACGCACTGGTGGAGGCAGCTACAGTTGTAGCCACAGCTGCCCTGGGGCACTGACAGTCTGCATTAGCATTAGCTACACAGCTATGTTAGCATAGCATAAATACAGTGAAGCAGGAGGATGAACGCTAACTTTTTTCCACTCGTTAACGTGACGGTTCCTGATGGTTAGAGACAAATACAGTCGCATGGCAGGATGCTGTAAACGGACCAAACGTCAGTCAGGAGATAAACTGAGATAACCCATCCACAATACGAGGTTAGTCATTCATATACTGCAACAACATGGGAACAGAGCAGCTGTGATAGAATACAGCATTAATGAATCAATGGTACAGAAGTGGAGGAAGCAAGAAGAATGAGTTTAATAAAGTTTGATTTATCTGACTGCTTTGTTTCGCTTAATGAGCCTTATGGTCCGAAAAATACGGTACATTTGTGCCACACTGTTTTATCTACTAAGGTTGCCGGTTCGAGCCCCGGCTTGGACAGTCTCGGTCGTTGTGTCCTTGGGCAAGACACTTCACCCGGTGCCTGCTGGTGGTGGTCAGAGGGCCCGGTGGCGCCAGTGTCCGGCAGCCTCGCCTCTGTCAGTGCGCCCCAGGGTGGCTGTGGCTACAATGTAGCTGCCATCACCAGTGTGTGAATGTGTGTGTGAATGGGTGGATGACTGATTGTGTAAAGCGCTTTGGGGTCCTTAGGGACTAGTAAAAGCGCTATACAAATACAGGCCATTTTACTAGTGAACCATTGTGATGACCTGGTGAAATATGCAGGGTCGAGCCCATCTCTCACTACATGCCAGCCCTGATTTACTTTGGACAGGAGGACAGGATTATACAATATTGTTAGCAATGAAGAATCCTCTCTAATAAAGTTATTTGATCAAAATTCAATCAAGAATTCGAATACGTGCACACAGGAGCATGTCGTAGATACGCTGCAGGTTTTCCATCACATATACAGAAATGAGCAACATCAAATGTTTGCTTAAAGACCGTGTATGTGTGTGCTGTCTTTTTAGTGGGGCCGTGTGCTCTGGAGTACACGAAGCTGAAGACTTCGGATCATTTCTGGACAGACCCCTCAGCCAATGAGCTGGTTCAGCGCCATCGTATTCACGGGGCCCACCGCGGCCAGGACGTCTTAGCCGGCCACCGGCCTGCTCTGGGGGTTAGTACGGGGCATCCTCTGGAGGTGTTGTTCTAAGGATAGATCATCGGCGTGTGTAGGATTGGTTTTCTCGTAGGAGTCGTTCGTTGTATAAACTGGCTGTTTGCTTCTTTTCTAGATCCGCAAAAGGCAGTCGAGCGGCAGCATGTCAGAGGACAGGTTTGCTGCATCAGCGAGGGAGTATGTGGAGTCTCTTCACCAAAACTCCAGAACGCACCTGCTCTATGGCAAAAATAATGTCCTTGTGCAACCGGTACATCTCACTGACACACAGTAACTTTGCTGTTTTTGTCCCATCATCCTCTGGAGTGCTTTCAGTTCCTCCACAGTCTCACAGCCCAGACATATAGTGACAATACTTGTACTTTGGTAAAGGGTCATATCTCAGTCCAGTCTCATATTGGATCCTACAGTTTTTCAAACAAGCCGCTGAGAGTGTGTCTTCACTTTGACCAAACTTTACATCCATCAAAAAAACCATAAAAACTTGATTTGTTATGTTTTCTTTTGATTTATCCAAGCAGAAAGTTTGGATATATTCCTTTCTATTACTAGGACAAAGTCTGCTGCGTTATGGACTTTTTCTCTGCAGCACTGATTTTGTGTTGCACAGCTAATTCTGTCACACAGCAGTGTGCAACACAAGAAGACACTATGTCAAATATTGCAACATTATCAGCAAAATAATATCTGCTAACACAGCACGACAGCTAGACTTTATGCTGCACGCTCACATGGAGCCTTGAAAACAAGTAAGAACCACATATCAGCAGCTTAATTAGACTCAAGTGCTGATGAAACGGGTGAAAAGAGATAAAGAAATAAATATAAGGCACAGGATGTGCTCATTTCAGTATGTTTCATCAAGTTTTAAAGTCAGTCTGTTCTGCTCTAATATAAAATCAGATGATTCAGCTCATGTTGGCTGAGTAAAGAACAAAGCAGTGACGGAAACAGCAGCTCTGGATGATCCGCGGCTATTTCCAGTCGTGTGACAGCGAGCTGTGTGTATCAGATGCATTTCACTACATTAGTGTGCGGCTGACGAATATAAGCAAGAGGAGGGGAAACGCAAATGTAAGGATGTAACACTTTAATGTCCCACGAGAAATCAATCGTAACAGTTGAGGAACGATAATGAAAAATACTCTTTGATTCTTTGTAAATCACAGTTACAGTTACAATGTTTCAAGACATGCTGAGCAGTTTCAGTCCCCCATACTGCTTTTTATTTCTTACACTAAGCTGTGTTTCATACATTCAATCGTACAAACACAGACAGTCTTAGAGCAGAATAAAATGAACTATGTCTATAGTGTGTGTGAGATATAATGTGACAGCTTAGAGCTTAGCTTTCTGAAAAAATCTTGGCATAAACTTTGATAAAGGTTGAAACTTTGTGTAGCTGTCAAAGGTTGCAGGGCTGTGTAGGCCCCGAAGCTGCTGCTTTTTTAGAATAGCAGCAGTAATCCTTGGAAGCCTACACACTGTACGTGCAGCGCCCACTCAGCTTGTCCTGCAGGCAGAGAGGACCCTAACGCAGGCCCCACAGGCTGACAGGATAAACAAAAGCAAACCTTTATTTAGGCAAAGTCCAGAAAGTCAGTATCCATAAAAAGAAACGGCAAACTAATCCTTCAACTGACAGCGAGCGCACCGGGAAACCACAGGACAGAGGGAGGAATAAGTCGTACACACACATGCAATCAAGGGAGGTAAAGCTGAATCCAAGATAAATGGGACAAAAAAGACCGGGGATAGAGGGGAGGAAGACTACATTTCAAATTCAAACCATAAAGAAACCAAACAGGAAACAGCTGTTATAAGAAAAACTCAAATCACAAGAATCCCAAAAAAAACCCAAAACTCGCGTTGAAACCCCGAAGGTCCATCACCGAGCTGCTAAAAGCACAAGTAGTAGAACTGTGCTGCACAGTAGTGTGTGTGAGATCTCTGAAATCACATCTTGCTTCTGCCTGCGTTGCTCCAGCACGTTTGGCCCTGAGCACGTATTTATGCCTTTCTCCGAGCCCCGCTGACAGACATGCAGAGAAGTACAGCACTCGCTGCACTGGTGTGCAAGAGCAGCTCTCTCATCGTGAGCTACCGATCGGCAATGACGTGAAAACCACAACAAGTGAAGCGACCTTGTTACAATGTGAGGGATGTGGATGTTACTCTGACATGTGACACCCACATGAACTCAGCCTGGTATCGTCCACATTTCTGATGATTGAAATTCCATCTACTGAACTGCGAACAGGACTGAAAATATGTTAGCAAAGGGATCCTGGAATCGCAACTGAACATTAGCGCAGTTTGTTGGTCTAGGAGATACTTGAAGGCACACGAGTACTTCACAGAGATCACGAGGATAATTCAGGCTTTTGATGTGGCTTAAATATAATTTTTAAACCTGGACCGTGTGACATCATCACACTTCCAACAAATTAGATTCAGAAAAGTGTGATGAGTAGATGACAATAAGAAAATAAAAGCTAGAGAAAGTCTGTGGGAATAAATGTCAGAGTTGGGCAATAAACAGTTTCCTTAGTTTAATAAATCAGAAACATGAATCAGTGGCTGATGAGCTCATCTCACTAACACCAGATTATCAGGGTGTGTTAAATAAATGCTGGGATCATAGAGCACACAGAGCTCAAAGCAGTTTCTGGTGCTGTGTGAAAAAAGTTTAATGCAAAGAACATCCTCGTAACTGCAGAATTAAGTTTTTATGTTGTCGACATCAGTGTGTACAGCGCAGACGCATTATGGTTTCTCTCTGCAGCTGATCACGTTCAGCAGTGCTGTGACCTCCACAGTAGTGCTGAGGAACAGCATCTCATGTCACACGTTTGAGTAAAAGCGCTTTCTTCATCTTGGTGCTAACAATGTTCCATCTCCTCCTCTCCGCTTTACGTGGCAGAAGAAGGACATGGAGGTTTTACGGGGTTACTTGTCTCTCCATCAAGCGGGGGATAATCTCACGCTGAAGTGGACACCCAATCAGCTCATCAATGGCACACTGGGAGACTGCGACCTGGAGAAGAGGTAGCCCGAGTGTACGAACACGTGAGCTAGCGTCTCAGAAATGAACAGTTTGAATGCATCAGATAAAGTCTGCTTGATACAAAAACAAATGTAGTAAAGAAATGCAGATGTGCGCACACACACGTTTGGCACGTCGCAGGCGGATTGTCGTGTCATGATTTTGTTGTAACAGACACACCTGAAGCAAACCTACAATATTCAGGTGTCACAGAAAGTGTTTCAGGAGGTTGTGCTGGTGTTGTTATTGGCTCACAGGTGAGTGAGAGCCTCGGCTTTGATAAATACCTGCGGCATGCATTTACAAACACACTGGTCAAGATCAGTTGGTAAATGATGTCTCGTGTTCTTCTTCACACGGCCGAGGGGCCACCCTGAGCTTATACACAGAGCTCTGCTTCACATGACAGAACTGTTTTAGTAAATGGATAGATGCTGCTCTCTGTGGGAGACCTTCCAGAGATCAGTTTCACAGGAAACCTCATGACTGATTCATGTCTCGCTGATCTAAATTATCTTTCTACTTTCAGGGAGAAATACTAGATAGGTAGATATAGATATATATAGTTGTGCATCATCTATCTATGTATTAACAGATTAACCTAATATGTCTGCTCTCTGTTTTTGGACTGCATTTGCATTGGGTCTACATGTGTGTTCCTGGGTTCATGCATTGTTTGTGGATCATCAGCAGATCGTTGTACTCCCGTCACTCTTATGTTACTAATCCAACACACGTGCTTCTCCTTTAGTATCTACTGGGATTACGCACTCACTGTTCCTCTGCGCCAGATAGTATGCATCCACTGTCACCAACGCTGTGAGTATACTGCTGCATTCAGTCCCACACACACACACACACACACACACACACACACACACACACACACACACACACACACACACACACACACACACACACACACACACAGTCTGTCACGTCAAATTTAGATCATGTCATGAAGAATCTGTTTCATGATGTCACTGATCATGACAAAGTATACACAGAGAATCCCTCTCCTCCTTTTCCTCCTTTTCCTCCTTTTCCATTTCTTACATGCACAAACCTTCAGTTTCTTTTTACAGTATCACAGTTTATGTCTTGTCCACTATTAGAAGACAGTATTTGATCCACTTTGTTCTTTTCTTTGCCTGTTCATATTCCAGCTGACTGTGGGGGGACACTGGTTCTGGTCAGTCAGGATGGGATCCAGCGGCCACCCCTGCACTTTCCCCCTGGTGGTCACCTGCTGGCCTTTCTCTCCTGTCTAGAAACGGGCCTGTTACCACGGGGCCAGTTGGAGCCGCCTCTCTGGTCCCAAAAAGGAAAGGTAATAGCATGATTCAGGTAACAAATGAAGATCATAAAACACTAAAATAAAATAAAGCACAGTGAAGTGCCGTCAGACTGTAGTTATAGGACCTACAACCTACAGAGTGAATCTAACTTTGAGACAAGACCAAAAACTCAGAGTTGAAACTTTGTGCAGGTGATGAGATGATGCTGTGACCAATAAACAGTTTTTACATCCAGCACTTATATTTTGAGGCTCCTTAGACTGCTGATGTCATGAAATGGTATCAATACATAAAGCCCGATACAGCAGATATGTGTAGAATCGAAACCTCTAAACTGTGAAGGAATCTCAAAATTTTATATTTGACTAAAGTTCGTCACCATCAACATAAAAACTCAGCTGCCCTGCGTCAAAAAGTAGTCCCCCCTCAAACCTAATAACTGGTTCTCCACCCTTAGCAGCAACAACTGCAATCAAGTATGTGACAGAACTTTACTGCTTCACAAAGAAGAGCAGCTTTGGACTTTTATTCCTTAATAAATGAAATCACTACATGTTGTATTTACTCGGGTTGAAACGGTGGGACAAACGTGCAAGAAGCCCAGGACTTAGACTGCTCCAGATTCGATTTTTCTGTCTACTCGTGGCTCTTTTACATCAGTGATATCTATAATATGAGCACAACCCCCCTAACCCCACCTGCAAGTCAGATGGCACGTTTGTAAAACCAGCCAATCAGAAGAATGGTGGCATAGTCAGTTAAAACAGCTGTTTTAGACAACAGATGAACCAAAGGTCTTAACCCAGGCGGCTCAGTGTTGGAGAATCCCACAAAGCTAATTTAAGAGCGTCCCATTAAACCTGTTTAAGTTGTGTCTTTGACCTGCATCACATGCTAAACCTGTCCTACAGGGTAAAGTATTCCCTAAACTGAGGAAGAGGAGTAGTGCCGCCAGGCTTATCGACCAGGAAGCCAACGGCGAGGAGCAGTCGGCCGCCGACTACGTGTTTCGCATCGTCTACCCTGGATATCGATACGAAGCCAGTAAGTAACAGCGCAGGCGCCCACGAGACAGACGTAGCTGCTCGTAACCAAAACGAACCTTGTTTTGTGGCGAACACTAATCTGATTAACGGCTACATGAATGTGTTTGTAAAGCACCCTGGTTTCTTTCCCACAATACTCTTGCAGAGCCATGCAGGGCACCGCTTTTCTAACTTTGTTCTCTGTTGTCCCACCGGTGCTAACAGTCACTATAAACTACCACCACACCACGGGCAGCCGCGCGCCATCGCTGGATGATGACGAGGAAGAGGAAGATAGGCTCCATGCTATGATCTCAATGATCTGCTCGCGGAACCTCACAGACCCTAATGTCATGAAAGGTTTTTATCACCTTAACACACCTACCCGACCCTGCTGCCCCACCCTCACCAAACCCTGCTGCCCTCCCCGAGACCTCACCTCCGCTTCTCCTGCTCTTTCTTGCCTCCCATTATGTTGTCTCAGGCCCTCTCCCCTCCACCTCCCAACCCCACCCGTTCCAGCTTCGTCTGCCTGTGTATGTTCTCCCCGGCTCCGAGCCCAACAGTGTAGCATGGGCTAGGGATGGTTGTGTTAGCAACTAAACAAAACCAGCGAGCAGCGCTTAGAGCATTAACACATTTATGTGAGATCACGGTAGGATCGTCAGCAGTACACTGCACCATAGACGTGGACGAGGGAGTTTCTCAATGGAAATCGCCACAGATTAACAAATAGATGGAAGAATCTTTTGGTTGTTTGTCTTGTGTTGATGATGAGTTCTGGTTGGTGGAAGCTGCAGACTTAAATATGATTTTCATTTTAGGCCGCAACATCGTCTCAAACAAGCTAAAGGTCTTCTACTGCCTCCATCGAGGTTCTGGTTGAGTGCACTAATCAATATTTCATATGCATCATGTAAAATGAAAGGTGTGCTTATCATTTCCAGCCTACAGAAAATTAGCCCCACATTAGAACCATGAACAGAACTCTTCAGACTCGTCTAAGTAAGAGGCTTTTGTTGTTGTTTGCTCTTGTACGAAACACTAAATTCTTCCTTCATTGACTTTGTGTCCAGCTGCACCACATGAGTTAGTAGCTTCTGGGTAGTAGCTCCTTCTCTCACCCCACCAATCACAGCAGATGGCCCCGCCCCTCCCTGAGCCTGGTTCTGCCGGAGGTTTCTTCCTGTTAAAAGGGAGTTTTTCCTTCCCACTGTCGCCAAAGTGCTGCTCATAGGGGGTCATATGATTGTTGGGTTTTTCTCTGTATCTATGAAGCGCCTTGAGGCGACTTTTGTTGTGATTTGGCGCTATATAAATAAAATTGAATTGGATTGAATTGGGAGTTTTTAGGGCACTGTGTCAGAAAAAGAAGAAAAGTACCTTCCAAAAATGTGCACCTGTTTGCAGTTAGCCTGTTGGTTATTTGGTCCAGAGTTTGTGTAGCTGACTGACCGTAGTGACTGCCTCATGACACATCCATTAGACAATGGTAGCATATCCACTACACAACCCAATAAAAGCTCGCTAACGTCCCTCAGAGTGACAGCTCGAACTCAGCTGCTGTGGCTTCTTTGCTGCAGCTGAGCCGTCAGCAGGGTTATGAAGCACTGCTAAGTTGTAGGTATTCATCAAAATGTGAAGCAGCTAATGTTCGTAATGTAACTATGTTACAAGTACTCTGACACGCTTCTTTGTTAAAAAGTTTAAAATGCTACATTGTAAAATGTCTTGAAACAAAACAGAGTGTCAGTGATTTTTGTTGTGGTCAAACCATTTTCCCCAGTAAACATTCAGACGTGGCTGCCCTGCTGGTAATATGGTGAGGTAACACACGAAGGATTTTTCAGTTAAACAGACTTTTTTAACTTTGTGTAAGCAAAATGAGAATAAAAAAGTAATTTAAAAAATTGCTATGACAACACAGCTCAGGGCTTTTTTAGGATACTTGTAGAGTCGGATACAGCAGCATCTCAGCTTATCTCAGGTTATCTGTTCAAACCACAGCATTCACTTCTAAATAGTGAAAGTAGTTTCTGTTCTAGCTGGAAGTTGGACGTTAAGAACACGCTGCGGTCACGCGTCTGGTTAATACCGCAGCAGCCGATAACACCCTCTCCCCGCCGCCTTCTGTTCCTGATTTCACTCTTTCTGTTTTCTCTCCATCTTTCCAGCGCTCAGTGACACAGATAAATCCACTTCTTACACAAACCTGTGAAAGACAGGAAACGCGCTGTCTGATGAGCAGACTTGTTTTATAGTCACTGCAAATGTCTTTCAGCAGGTTTCAACACAGATCCAAACTTTCCCAGGTGTCCTCGCCTAGCCCTAGGGGCTGCTTTGCATTCTGGGATGCTCCTTAGAGTTAAAAAAAAGGGTTTATCTGTTGAAGCATGCCCGAGTCCTGTTGAGTTTTCTCTGTCGTGGCTCTTTCTTTTTGCACTCTGTTTCCTTTTGGCTCTTTCTTTTGTCACTTGCGACATGCTTGACAGTGTTTGCATGTCGGCGCCTGTTTGCTTTTAGAGAACGACTGTGTGTTTCTGCATATCTGTGATGGACTTTCTCACAGTCTCCTCTGTTTGTTTTTGATTTCTCTCTCCTCTCCAGTTTCTTCTTCTCTGTTCGTGCAGTCATTCGCTGCAATGCTGTTCACTGTAATTCTTCACTAACCCCACCACCCCACCCTCCCCTCGCCCCGTCCTCCACCCCTCTCATTATGGTCCTGTGGGGTTCCGCAGTAGTTGAGACGTGGAGTCCTGGTGTGAGCGGGGTTGCGTTACTGAGCCCAAAACCAGTTGTCGATCACGTCTAGTCCCAAAGTAAATCAGGAGGGGCCGATGTCGGTCTTGCTCCGGCACAATTTCTCTTTGCTTTTTTGCTTTTTTCGGTTCTGAAACTGACTTTTTTATGGGGGGGGTTATCGAACGACCAAAGCACAGCTTCATATTCATGACAGGTCATCAGCTCCAACCTGAAGAATTAAGGTGAAGAGCATTTGTTAATGTTTTCTGATTTCTTCCCTCCCCTGTGTGTGCCCTGTTCCTGGTGTCCATTTGTTTTGGTTGTTTCGAGAGGATTTCTTTTGACGTCTCTTGTCTTGTTCTGGTTTTATGCATCCTGCACGGCCTGAGCGTGAGCCTCGCCCTCTCTACTGTCAGTTCCTCCTGTCTTCTGCTCTCCCGTTCATCTGGAGCATCGTCCCGAGCTCCGCTGTCTCTCTTGCCTCCTCTCTGAATGAACTGAACCGGCATCCTCTCAGCCTGTTTGTCCCACGGCACTGTTCCCGCTTCCCAAAACCATCCCCTTCCACTTTTGGTTTCCTTTGTTTTTCGAGCTCTCATATTTAACACGAGTCTAAAACTCTCCATCTCCTCATTTCTTAATATTGTGATGATGTATTTATGGTTGAGCTGAGGGACTAATGTCATAATATGTAAGGCTTAGCCTTTCACAGTAGGAGAGGAGTGTCGGGAAAAGAAAAGTGTCTCCGAGCACTGAAACCTCTCTGTCTTCTCGTTTTCCTTCTCTGGCTTAGACCACGGGGACATGATGGACACGCAGGGCTTTGGAGGCAGCCCGTCGTCATGGCAACAGGCTGAAGTCACCACTCACGAGTCCCTGTGCCAGTCCTGCTCCACCGCTGGCAGCAACCTGTCCTTTGACTACGCGTCTGGCTGTACCTGCATACACGACCCGTCAGATATTCACACGTATGCATCAAAGCAGAAGCTGCACTCGATTTGTTTAAGCTACCTGCAGCGTTGCATTAGCTTACAGGAGTTGTATAGACATTGTATAGATTTGAGAAAATCACATCTTGTAAATGTAAGAAAACATTGAATTTAACCAAAGTTTCTAATTCTGTAGTTAAATATTGTTGTATTTAAGAGCCACGTGAAACCAGTACACATCAAGAGTAAAAGAGATGTTTAAATATTAAAATATTCTTGAAGCCTTTATTTATTTAGTGTTGATGTGATGCCACACTGAAGATATACACAGTGTACATGAGGTAGGACGAACGGGCCAAGAGCAGAGCTTTACTGTCTGTGGAAATAATCAGCTGAACACACAGAAAAGTACCAGCGATTTGAGACGGCCGTGGCTTCTTAGCTGTAACACAGTGAGAGATTGTACTGAACGGGGATCTTCACAGGTTATCTGTGCACTGAGAAATCACAGGCACGCACAGATCGATGAGACGGATCCATCTTCTGGAAACGTGTGACGATAACAAATGATTTCTTTTGTTTTCTCCAGTATTCCTCTGAAGATGCTCTGCCAGAACATGAAGCGGCAGATAGTCTCCAGAGCCTTCTATGGATGTAAGCACACTTTATTCTTGCGCTTTGTTTCCAGTGTGATCTGTGGCCAGAGCCTCGTATCGTATGTTCCACCTGGACTTTACGGAGATTTCAGTGAAATTACAGTGATCTTAAATGAACAGTTTCATATATTCAGTATGTTTGTGATGTAATGAAGAATTCATAAATACCGCCTGTAACAAATACGAGATTGGATTTAGTGTCACACATAATAAGTTGATTTATTGCAGCAGTGTGAGAACCTGCTGACCTGTGCGACCCTTTGAGTTACCTGAACTAATTCTGCGCTTGCTTTTTGTCCTTATGCACCATCTGCATCTCTTATGTAATAAATCTGATGTGGTTACATATTCTTTTACATATTTTTCTATATATTCTTCGAGGGTTTCGTTTGTTTCAGACCATCAATGTTACATTAGACAAAAAGTTTCAGTCACAGTTTTAAATGATTCATTAAGTTTTCAAACCTTTAAGGCCTCGTGTGAAGAGATGAGTGATTCGTCCACGGTGATGACGACTCATTGCCGGTTATTGCAAACACATGATTGTGCGGCACAATCAGTTCGTGGGTCTAACTCAGTTCACTTCTATTTATATAACACCAAATGAAAAACAGTTTGGATAACTTTTCCCTTAATGAATGAAATGATCATTTCAAAACTGCATTTTGTATTTACTCTGGTTATTAATGCCTAATCTTAAAACTTAGCTTGATGATATAAAACATGCACGTGTGGCAAATATGAAAAAAACGATGAAATCTGTTTCAAAGACTGATTGGAGCTAAACGTCGTCTCATCCTGACCCTACTGTTGTGCACATGTGCCCTTCAGGGCTGGCATACTGTCGACACCTGTCCACAGTGCGGACTCACCTGTCAGCTCTGGTCAACCACAACATCGTCCCCCCAGACAGACCCTGCGAGGCATCCGGGGGCCTCAGCAAAGAGGTGTGGAGCAAGTACCAGAAAGACTGCAAGGTGGGTGCAGCCATTAATCCTGCAGACCCTGCAACATAACGAGACTGCCCGTCCCTCCTCAGTCTGACACCCCCCACCTCTCACACACAATGGCAAATTTAAAACCCAGACACCACAGCAAATTGCCAAGTCATCATCTTGTCAGGGATATTGATCAGCACTGACAGACACAGTAAGTTACGGCTGTTTTGTGCTGTGCAGGCACTCTGTGAGTTGTATTTACAGTAATAGTGAGGTCATCTGATCCACACTGTGAGAAACGCTGCTTCAGAGAATAATGAGGAGCAAAGCAAAGGATGACAGGACGTATCTGCTGTGCTGCATAAGAAACAACTGAGTTACTGCGTGGGAGGAGCTGCACTCATGCTTAACTAGGAGTTTATTTATCAGGGACAAGTACAGGAAAAAGTCCAGTTCATGTGCATATAGTTCCTGACACCAGCCCCTTGATTGGTTTAAAAAGTGCCCGCCATGAAGAAGAAGGTCCTAGGTTTGAATCCACCATGTGCCGGGGCTTTCTGTGCGGAGTTTGCATGTTCTGCTCGTGTCTCCTCCCACAGTCCAAACACACGCAGTTAGTGGGGTTAACGGGTGATTCTTGAGTGCCTGTGGGTGTGAATGTGAACGGAAGGAAATTGTGTCTCGTCAGGCGCAGTGGGCTGTACTTAAGTCAGATGCATAAAGCATGAAAAAGGCCAAGCTGAATAACTGTGTAAACTATCATAAAACCTTTGTTGCTCTTAGTTGCAGATTACTAATTCATGAAACTTCTTGCCTAGAATCTACATTTTGTTTAATCTGAGCGTTGGGCTCTGTGGAAACCCAGAACCTACTAATGCCTGTGGTGATTTGCACACAGGCTCGGTTTAATGCATCCTTCCCAAGGATACTTAGACATGCAGACTGGGTTAGTTTGGGATTCAACTGCTGACCCGGTCGACCTCCTGAGCGATGGAAAAAAATCCCTAATAATTCCTCCCACCGGGATCTCAGTAACACATTCCAGAGCTTCAAGCACGGTCTGCTTTATCTAACTCCCAGTGAACTTCAGAGGTGCAAATAACAAGTAATAGATAAGCTAAAAAGCTATGAAGACAACAGGAAAGGATACAAACAGCTGGAACAATATGATGAACAGTCCTGTCGGCGCTGACTCTTTCCTGAATGCACCCCGTTACACATGACAGCTGTATGCAGTGACACCTTTCAGTGAACAATAGTGTGTTTGTGTCCTGAACAGACGTGAACACGACTACATCGACTCGCCCGCATTGTCCTGCTGGCCCGAACAGCTACTAGAGCATCAAACGCAGCTTAATCCTCAGCTAAAAACAGCCCAAGCAAATGCACTGGATGTCATTAAACTGTTAACAGCTGGAAATTGATTTTTAAATAAATTAATGAAATATTAAACTGTTCTGAAAGATTTTTACCAAACATGGTCGAGAAGCTATGAAGTCTGAGACGAGGACAAAAGGCTAACTATAATGATCCCAGCGATACCCTTTCATCACTGCAGCTGAAAGTCCTTCACTCCTGCGTGGACAGACGTGAGGCTCTTCTAAGCAAAAGTCTTTCACTTATTGGATTTAAGTTCAAATCCCATGTTAGCTCTGCTTAAGCCAGCTGCATGTGTGAAGCTGCATGTGTCTTCTGAGCAGAGCCAGGAGGAGGAGAAAGCTCTGAAACTGAGTAGTGCAGTTAGAGCGGTCTGAAGCTGGCGTTTGCAGACCCCAGTGTGTGACTGTGTCCGTGCTCGGTGTGAGATCCACCATTAAAACGCAGCAGTTTCAGAGCAGCGTGTTCCTGCACGGTGCTGTAAACCAGCATTATTACCTGTTGTGTTTGTAAAGCACAGAGTCAGTTATTAACACAAAGCCAAAGCTGAACTTCGTGAGCCTCGGTTTCCTCATCCTGCACTCATATCATTCCACCTGCTGATGGAGCATATTAATTGAAAGTGGAGGATGGTGCACTGCTCCTGCTGTCTCCACTCTCTCCTTCGCTCTAATGAAAAGTTAATGAGTTTCAGTGAAATGAAGTCTCCGTGTGATACCATCGCAGCTATTAAAGCAGCCGCCGTAATCATTCATCAGCTCCAACAAAGTCATCATTACTAATTTACACTCTATTCATATCTGTGTCGTTTATCTTCCGCTCTAATCTACGTCTACTCCCGTACGGAGCTCCATCACTCTTTCACTCCTTCCATTATTGATGCACTTCCTCTTCCTCTCAGGCCTTTTCTTGTCTATTATGTTTCCTCTTTTTTGCCTACCTTCCTGACAGTGTGTGTGTGTGTGTGTGTGTGTGTGTGTGTGTGTGTGTGTGTGTGTGCAGAACTACAAGGAGCTGGAGCTGCTCCGGCTGGTTTATTACGGTGGAGTGCAGCACGAAATCAGAAAGGAGGTGTGGCCTTTCCTTCTGGGACACTACAAGTTTGGCATGAGCAAAAAGGAGATGAGTAAGGTACAGTGCACGTGCACACACACACACACACACACACACACACACACACACACACACACTCTTTGAATTTGCCCTGAAGTTAGTAAAACCCTGTGTGAAGATCGATGCAAAGATCGGCGAGCGGTACCAGCAGGTGATGCGGGAGTGGAAGGCCTGCGAGGTGATCGTCAAGCAGCGGGAGAAGGAGATGCAGTCGGCCATCTTTGCCAAGCTCTCCTCGGGCAGCAGCATCGACAGCCACGTCCTGCGGCTCGTCCACAGAGACTCCACGCTCAGCAATGAGGTGAAGGGCTCAGAGCAATATAGCATCCACTCAGTGATACACTTTATTAAGTTGGGGGGTGAGAGTTTATTAAACGTTATTAAAAATCTGAATATCCGCTGTATGAGGTGAGCTTCATACAAGCAATATCCAAAGTCTTTGTTGGGTTGTCTGGGTGAGCTTTATATTATCCTCAGAACTTCATTTGGTATCAGCAGCATGCAGACGCTGCACCGTGAGCTCTGTTATTATCTGTTATATTTTCATTTCAGCCTGTGTTGTTTTGCATTAAGACGTCAAACTAAAACCTCCACGGATGGAGCAATAAAACATGTTAGTGGCTGAATTATAGACAGTGCACATCTCAGTGTTTCTGCATAAGATGAAATCAGTAAAAAAGAGATTAAACTGGCACAAACAGACTGAAGTATGATTAATGTTCACCTGGACAGTGAGTGCTGTGATGCTGTTTTGATGGTTTCTGTAAAGCAGTGTGAAGTAACAAACAAGCAAAATAAGTTTCACTCTACAAAAGTAGGCTGCAGACGTCTCGCACAAGCTGTTAGTCAAATAACAGCAACAGTGTTTGACAGATGATCTGATAACAATGCTGCAAAACGCAGCAGCCGCACAAAGACGGCTGAAAGATCAGTCAGTGAGTCGATGTAGCAGAGGTGAGACAACGCAGCCGCGCCCCCACCTCAAAGAATCACATGCATAGTTAGGTTTATATGCATGCTCAGTCGTCCAGTCAGGAAATCCCAAAAGGCTGAATCTGCGTTGTCAGTGGGAGAAACCAGCCGACTGCAGGAACAGTGGGCTGTGATGTGATCATAGGTACTGTTCACAGAGAGTTGGGGAAGGGCTGCACTCACCTGACCTCGCAGCCCATCGTTCCCTCAGTGGTACTAGTTTCATTGTGCAAACGTCCTGTTTATGAGCGATGAAACGTTTCTCCCACTGAGAACGTCCAGGTGAACAGAACCAACCTTTTGGGATTTACGTAATCACACATTATATTGCATAAAGCACCTCGAGGCTTCTGTTGTTGTAATTTGGCACATCGTGCCTTCTGATTCCTCCGCCCCCTTTTCAGGTGTTCATGTCTGTAGATGAGCAGGATGCAGGAAGCCAGGAGACCCCCAGCGGAGAGGACAGCACTCCCACAATGACCAACCTGGTGCCCCCCGTGGCCCTCCCACAAGAAGAGCGTCCTCTGGTAGAATTCGATTCCCCCGACTCAGGGCTCCCCTCCTCTAGAAACTACTCTGTGACCTCTGCTCACTCCCAGATCCTGTCTAGTATCGATGACGGTCAGAGCACAGAGGAGGAGGGTGGGGGCGCGGAGGACGGCAGGACTCCCAGTGAGCTGGCGGGGTGCCGGGACTCTCTGACAGAAGACAGGCTGTGCAGTCAGCTGGACAAACTGGTGACCAGTGGAGCAGCTGCTGAGGGGACGTCACCATCGCTCTCTTCCTATACAGTACGTACAGTGTGTGCATACATTATGTCCGTTTATGGGGCTTGTTTTTTGCATTGATGCCACATGATCAGAACAAAGTGCTTGGAGAGTGACACCAACCTACAGTCTGTGTTTGATGGACACACTGTGCAGTAACACTGAGCAGATTCCACACAGCAGAAAACTATTTTTCATTTTGCAGATCGAGTTGTTGGACACGGTCGCCCTCAACCTCCACAGAATAGACAAAGATGTCCAGCGCTGCGATCGCAACTACTATTATTTCACCACGAGCAACCTGGAGAAACTCCGCAACATCATGTGCAGGTAGAGAAAGACCTGAAGACGGAAGAAGATCCTCCTGTTGTTTTATGACGATGATTCAAATCACTGAGTGAAAAAATGAAACTGCAATGTGAAGCTTTCCAGCAGAAAGACAAACCTGTTTTACTTGACGTGTCACGTGATGCTGGGTTTGAAATGACCAGAGTCAGGTAGTCGCATAAAACCAGAACAGGTTGGTTTCTTTTGCTGTAAACAAAATCAAATCCACTTCCTGTAAATAGTTTCAGTCAGCCTTCACTAACAGCTGCTACTGTTGAATATCAAAGAAATGCATCTGTATCGCTCTGTGGTTTCACTGGTGTGGCATCGCAGGCACTGGGTAAGGTCTCTGTTAGTAAGAAGTAGAGCTGGGCGATATGAGATTTTTTCATATCACGATATGTTTTTTTCATTTCAGGCGATAACGATATCTATCACGATATAAGCCAAATAACTATATTTGTAAGATTTAAATGTGCCGTTGCTCACAAGTAAAATGTGAAATAATCAGCAGCTTGTTTTTAAATATTTATTTCCCATAATAAGTTCAACAGGGTAGATGTACTTAAGGAACATGAGACTTTTTCAGATAAATAAAGGCAAATATTGCAAACTACACAAAAGGCAGCCGCTAAAGCGTTTAAGTTTCAAAATAGAACAAACAAAACAGACTAAACTGTCAATTCCACTTAGAAACAAAATATTAATTCTAAAAATAAATCTTAGTTTGTTTTATAGAAGAACAGACAAAACTGACTAACTTTTGTCAATATCAAATAAACTGAGAACTAAAAGGAAATTCTCAATCTCTCCTTGTTGTATAGCTTAGCTTTTCAAACAGTTTTAACAGTTACTTTAGTCTGACAAAAGCCGAATGACGAATTAGCGCTTCCAGTCAGAGACTGAGGCTACGTCCACACGTACACGGGTGTTTTTGAAAACGGAGATTTTCCGTTTTCGTTTTAAAAAATAATCCCGTCCACACATAAAGGCAGAAATGAAGGAAAACGCTGCTATGAACATGCCAAAGCAGCAGGTGGCGCTAGATTCCTAACCGTGCAGAAATGTTGGCCAATCAGAAGTCTAGAAGCCTCGGTGGGAAAAAGTAAACAAAGCTGGGGCATAGAAGCAGAACCGAGTCGTGTGTGTGGAGGGACAGTAACTGTGTGTATATGTAAGCATTTAAACACTGCAGAGAGTAGAATTAACAGTATTGTAGAAATTCATTTCACCGAAACAATAACGTGGCGCACAGTGTGACGCATGCACCAGTTTATTGTATTTCCAGACTTGCTTTCGGCACAATTTACAGTGCACGCTACTCTGTTTTTTGTCAGACTTGAAATAGCAGAAATACCTTCACCCTACGGAACTTCTATGGCTCTTCCGTTCGACAATCTCTCCGGCGTTGGAACCATCATCTGTTTTCTCTTCGGTCACGCTCGGTTGATTTTTCTAGTCGGCACACTCATTTCCTCCATTACCCGCTGGCTGCTTCCCAAACAAACACACGTGCGGCTTGGCACTTGTGCTGTAGGTAACAAGTCGTGACGCTGCGGCTGTGATTGGTTCGGCTCTGCGCTACTTAATTTGGATTGGCTGACCTTTTTTTTTTTTTTTTTTTTTGAGGACAAGAGCGGCGAGGTCTATCGCGATAGCTTAATTTCTCTATCGAGTAAAAGTTATATCGCGATACATATCGTTATCGTTCTATCGCCCAGCTCTAGTAAGAAGGCTGTAAAACTGATCCAGGGTCAGGTGCGATGAAGGGTTCTCATAAACACATCTGTTCTTGCTTCCTGGTGAAGCGATGCTCTGCCTGTCCGCAGCTTTCACACGTTCCAGTGACAGACAGCTCAGTACTAACCCGTGTTTGATACCCAAGTCTGCTTTATGGACCTCAGTGCTAAATGGCATCATGCAGCCAGGGCTATGTAAGACAGGCCTTTAAGGTGGAATTAATTAAGCCGTTATTTAAAAAGCCATCAATTATAGACCTCAAAAATTCTTGTGAGTAGTTGTAAAACAGCTGATCATCTGCAGAGGAGCTGCTTATTTGTCAGACTGGGTAGGAAGATAGTAAAGCAGTGAGCTGACTGCAGATCTGCAGAGCTGTAGATCTGAGACGTACTCTGAGGGTTTGGCTACTCTCTTCACTTTTTGCTGAATACTGTATGTACAGGAGTATTAGATGATGATTAGATGATTACTAGGGCTGCAACGATGCACAAAATTCACGGTTCGATATTTTTTCGATACAAAAAAAATGTTCATACCTTTTTAATTTGTCATTTATTAAAATTATAAATATATATTTTAACTCAAAAGTACAGCTTTTAAATTTAATGTTGCTGAAACAACAAAGTAATAAAATAAATAAATCTATCTGATGGAGAAATCCCTCATCTTTGGAAAAGAGAGTTTATTACAGAGAAATGGCTCTTTCAAAATAAAAGCTATACTATACTCTTCTTCTGGGCTATATTCTCAGCAGCATATTAAACATATCAGGTCCCCATAAGGAGAATCCTGTGCTAACAGCTGTCTGAATGACTCGGGTAAAGTTTGTAGCATGCTGCTTGTTGTTTTTGTCTTTGCACGAGGATGATGTCGGAGTAAATGTGCAGTCATATTCATTGTGTTCCACTAGTGCTGTCAGCGTTAATCTGAAATGACGTTAACGCCACAACACGGCAAATCTCCGTTAACGAGCTACCGCGGATCGCCCCATGCGTGGGGCTGGACGGCCAACACGTTAACGAGCTAACTGCGCTAACGCACTAGTTCCCACCCATGTAATTGAGCATTGCGTGGCACATCCAACATACTGTTTTACTTTAGTCCATGACGCGCTTACCTTCAGGGTCATACGTCACATGAAAACCAAAATAGTTCCAAACGCCAGATCTGAATGAGGGTGGGGGAGGTTCAATTTGCCATGTTGCAAGGAGAGTTTAACTTCTGTCTCGCTAGCTTGCCCTGCCCTCAGTGAATCTGCGTTCGACTACTCCGCCTAGGCTGCACTGTCGAGCGCAGATCCACTGAGCGCTCAACACAGACAGCATCGTCAGAAGGAAAGTTGATCAAATAAATTAAAACTGTTGTATTGTTCGATACATATGCGTACCGAACCGAAAGCACTGTATCGTTGCACCCCTAATGATTACTTGTGCAGTGATGAGTAGGTGCAGAAGATGGAGGCGAGTATTTTACAGAGTGAGAAGAAGCAGGTTTTATCTCCAGCCTGTTTGTGTTATTTCCAGTTTCTAACGTTTTATTTGTGGAGAACGAATCACCAACATTCACAACAGCTACCGATGTGTGTGCTCTCTCTTTAGTCTGTCTCTCTTTGCCTCTCTCTTCCTGGCAGCTATGTGTGGGAGCATTTAGAGATGGGCTACGTTCAGGGCATGTGTGACCTCCTCGCTCCGCTCATGGTCATCCTGGATGATGGTGAGAGAAATGAACTGAATTACTGAGCTCACAGATCAAAGCCCTGCCTAACAATGAGAAGCTAAAAAGCATTTGTCCGTTTAGCCAGTAAACACATGTGCAGCAGCAGCAGAACGCTTGCTTTCATTTCTGCGACAGTATTTATTCCAGAACAAATATTCAATAAATGATCATTAACTGTGTGTGTGTCAGAGTGCCTGGCGTACAGCTGTTTCACTCAGCTGATGAAGAGGATGAGTCAGAACTTCCCTAATGGTGGAGCCATGGACTCGCACTTTGCCAACATGAGGTCACTGATCCAGGTGATGGATGATATTCATAGAGTGAGTATCAGAGAGCGAGAGACGCTCCAGCTAACAGCTGCTGCTGTTCTGTGTGATGGCAGATCCTGGACTCGGAGCTGTTCGAGCTGATGCAGCAGAACGGCGATTACACTCACTTCTACTTCTGTTACCGGTGGTTCCTGTTGGACTTCAAGAGAGGTGAACACGCCATCCTCCTCTCACGTGACGTTTCTGTTTTCCGAGCGCAGACAAAGTGTGCATGTTGAGAAGCGCTCTTTAGAAATGCAGATTACGGGAATGTGCTGTGTGCAGAGCTGCTGTACGACGACGTGTTTGCGGTGTGGGAGGTGATCTGGGTGGCTCCCAGGATTTCCTCGCAGCACTTTGTCCTCTTCCTGGCCTTGGCGCTGGTCACAGTTTACCGTGAGATCATCGTGGACAACAACATGGACTTCACCGACATCATTAAATTCTTTAATGGTAGGACGCACATTCATACCAGTGCTCTGAGGTCTGAACAGTGAGTAGAAAGCTTCAGTGTCAGTGGGTCCGCATGTAGAATCTGCAGCGTGGCCGTTAGCGCTGCCATGTTCTTCCTGTACCTGTGTGGGTTTCTTAGATAATCTGGCCTCCTCACAAACACACACATAGTTCAAACTCATTTCAGGGCTCATCAGTTAGCTGCTGAAATCTACAAACTGTGCTGTATTTCCATATTGGTAGCGGTCTCTCTAACAGCCTGTCTGATCCACAGAAATGGCTGAGCGGCACGATGTCCAGCATATCCTGAAGGTAGCACGTGAGCTGGTGCACAAAGTCCAGTCTCTGATGGACAACAAGTAACTGTGATGAAGAAGGCAGAAAGAGGAATGGGAGGATGCGGAGGGAGAGTGTCTGACCCTGCTGGAAACTAGAGCACTTCCTGCCTCCACTTACCCAGGCCACAGCCGGGTGGTCGAGGCGTCCCTTTTCTCCAGGTGAAGGCCCCGGGGCGGCTGTTGGAGCTCGGCCCGATCTGTTTACATTGCCCTTCACGTGGAATGCCCATGGTACCTGTTCGGACATGTGGATTTGTCTGCATGCTTGTGAGTTTGATCACACTGTGAACGCATTCTTGAGTTTCCCCAGTCCGGCAGAGTTTGCGTGCGTGCATGAAACACACACACACACACACACTGTCACAACTCGGTTTTCTAAAGTCGCACTCTTTTCCTCGACTCTGAGACAGAACATGTTGGATGGCTGTCAGGAAAGTTGAGGCTCTCAGTGTTTGTGTTTGTCCATGCAGTGCCATCTGTGGCCACTAGAGTGCAGGATGTACACACAGCAGAAGACTTAGCCACGAAGACGTTTTCATTAGTGACCAAATGGACTGTGCCAACGACCTTTTCATGAGTGTTTTCTACAAGCATTTGTGTTTTTACCCCCTCTTTTCTTTTTGTCCACAAAGTCATTATGACACAAATGTTGCCTTTTTCAGTAACAGCCCAAGGTACTTACTTGCACTTTGTTGTGAGCGGGTCCTTCGCGGTCCCTGTGAAGGCCACGCCACAGTCTGTGGGGGCCGGAGGAGCCTGCGAGAGGCCAGACCATTTAGGAACTCAGGATGAATTGCAGCCAGCTTTTCTGAACATGTCGGTCAGTGTTTGAAGCATGTTTACTCCCAGAGCACAACAGGAAACGCAAGCACACGAGCCTTCCTCCTTATCCTCGCAATTTTAAAAGGGCCACAGCTACGTTTGAGAGCTGCACCTCAACTTATCTCGATCAGTTTCACCTTGAGTTTAAATAGTTTTTAGCTCTTTTTGTGGCTGCTCATCAATTTCAGAGAGCCAAAGGTTTCCGGCACAACGTCACCTACATCCAAGGTGAGCAGGAGAAAGGTGGTGAAGAATCCAGCGACACTTGAAACACTAGGAAACGACTTTACGTGTCGGGGTCATTACAAAATACCAAACATGCTATTTCTGGCTTCGCTGAGCCTACAAAGACTGACTGAGTTTTCAAAAGCAGACTAAGAAGACAAACTGATCTAATTAGGATTAGTTGAATTACAATTTAAAAACTGATTTATCTAGCAGTGTTTGGATATTTTTATGAAAAGAATGAAAATCACTTCCTTGAAGGAAACCTCAAACAGCTGGCTGTAGTTTAGCAGACGTCACAATAAGATCATAGACTCGAGTTAGTGTTGTAGTGCTGTTTGTTCATAACTTACAGCTTTTTCCAGCTGTTTAAAAACAGTATTTAACAGTTAGTCACAAACATGTACCTTTCTTGGTTCCCCGTCCCCGAGACTTAAAAGGAAGTTCTTGTCTGATTGTTGGGATCTCTCGCTAATCTCAAAGGGTCTTTGCCTTGCTATTAAATCACACTGAGACAACAAGTAGTTGAGCTAATTTTGTGATATACTTCCTGAGTATAATTATTTCAGATAATCTTTGATTAACATTTAAATTTGTATGATCCTTAACTATCACACAACAGAGCTGAACTATAGTGTGAAAGCTCCAATAACCAGCTACAAGTAAATCCATTTAACTTCATAGAAAACGTCCGTTTCAGATCGATCTGTGTTGAAATGTTGACATTTGGTGAAGCTGCAGGAAATAGAAGCACACATTATTAGGCATTCCCTGGGAAAAAACAAACCAGATGGAGTATATGGGATAGAACGCGAGACACGAGGATGCAGGATGTGGTCAGTGCTTGTTTGACTTTTCGCAGCAAAGAATATTCTCGGGAAACATAGACCATCCTTTCAGTAATTTCCTTTGAAACATGCACGCTGACCTGAAGGCACCACGAAGACTGTTCAACTGTCCAGAGAAGTGGTTGCAATTGTCCCTGTGAAGCCGAAGTCCAGCCTCTGAGACTCGGACTGGGTTTGTCTTTACAGTCCCAGGTTTAGAGAAAAAAGAAATCTGAAAGAAGCTGCTTTTAATGCCATCACTAGTGTTCAGTGGATCAGTATTACAGTGTGTTGGTGTTGGCTTCAGAGTAACAGCACATTCACGTTTGTATCTGAAGGGAGTCGGATGCTTTTTTGACACCCTCCCTGCTCTCCCTTCTTCTCAGTGTGACCCTTTATCGCTCCTTAAACCGTCCATCGCGACCGCGTACGATCGGTCGTCCGACACGGACCTGCACCTGTGATTCAAGTGCCAAGAGTCTTCCCCGATCCTAACGTGTACTGTAGTCATCCTGCTCTCCGATTGCTAGTTTGATCCCAGGAACAGGCCGTGGCATTGGATGGACCTCGCTACGGCCCCTCCTCCCCGCCGCCGCGGAGGCTCGGAGGAGGAATCGGGTCCGTGCTTTTTCTTCCGATCAGGACGTTGTGTACCAAAGCCTTGAAACAGCCCCCTCTGTGGCATGACGACAACGTGCAATTTCATACTGCATCTTGAAGACTGACTGTTTACTATTTGTGTAAAATATTTTTGGAAATGGTGTTCTTGAATTCTTTCACTACTGTGCAATTTCTGTCATTTGAGAAACCCATCAAAGTCTATACTGCTGTACATATGAACCAAAAGCCCAATATTTCTATGAAGACAGACACAACATATATACAAATACACATATAACTTATTTTGAGATCTATTTTTATGTTGGTTTTAGCAGCACTAGCCAGAGGTGTGTACTGTGCAGAAATGCAGAATGTGTGCAGACCATGTTACAGATTGACTGTTAAGTGTTCTCTCTTAATGTTGTGCACTGACTTTGAGATTTCAAATTTCTATTTATGTAGGGAGCCAACGATTGCATTGCTGAATATGTATTGGTAAGGGTGTATCATTTGCCTTGAATGTAATGTATTATTAAATAAGAAGTTGTTCATGACCCGCCTGCTCTCCTTCCTTTATGCTTTTCTTGCTAACGTGTGGACACTTTTAATAACGTCTACACTGCCTTAAGGTTAAAAACACCTTTTGCTCTGCAAAAAATACACCGTGACCGCCTCACCACGAGGGGGCAGCAGTTTATTCTCGTTTCCCATCCTTGAAAAGAAATAAAGTGGGCTGCCATCCAGCAGTTAAGTTTTCTAGTAGCTTTAATAGTTCAGAGAGTCAAACACAATAAATGTATTTTGTCAGGAACACAAAACATTAGCTGTTGGTAAGATTACACGATGAAGCTGATATATGTAACTGGATTGCAAACAAAGGCTCTGTGTGTAAAAGTTACTCACTAGCTGTCAGGAGATTGCAGTCAACCTGTTTTCTCACCCCTCCAAACTCCTAGCTACGGTGGCCACTGTAGGACAAAACAATTCTGGCTGCTGTTCATCTGTAACGGACGCAGGTTGAGCTCCTGTTGAGCTCAACTATCAAGATCATTATGGCTGTATCCCAATTCAGGGTCTGCAGCCTTAAAGGCCGCATTTTAAGGCCGATTGACACGACGAAGGCTGTCCCAATTTGAAGGCTGCTCAAAATGCGGCCTTCAAATGTGTCCTTCATTTCCCTGAATTTTAAGGATGTGGCGGTGTAGACTTCGTGACCCAACATATCCCAGAATGCATAGCGCGGCGGTGGGTGTGGATAATTTTGCCGAAAAAAACGGTGGAAGCGGAGCGGCCGAAGAGTAAACTTTTAAAAGTAAGTACTGAATATTATTATCGGAATTTAATCAGATTCATCAGAGGGAAAACATGATTTTAAGAATCAGAAAGAGTTTTATTGCCAAATGTTGAGCAGGTTTACAACATTAGGAAAATGCTGCGGTACTTAGTGCAAACATGCTGTCAGACTGTAAATAAACATAAAAATAAGAATTAGATATATAGTAGATAGATATATACATATATACATGAGTGCAGGTGGTGATCAGTGCAAACATGGAATGATGCAGTGAACACAGCGTAGGGTCATGTGTTAGTGGTGGGAACAGTCATACGGTTATTGTTCATGAGTCCAACAGCAGAGGGGAAGAAACTGCTCTTATGGCGAGAGGTTCTGGTGCGAATGGACCAGAGCCTCCTGCCTGAGGGGAGCAGGTCAAACAGACTGTGTCCAGGGTGAGAAGGGTCAGCTGAGATCCGAGCTGCACGCCCCAGTGTCCTAGAGGTGTACAGGTCCTGCAGAGATGGGAGTCTGCAGCCAATCACCTTCTCAGCAGCAGTGGCAGTCCTAGCCTGTTTGGCGCCCTGAGCGAACACACCTTCTTAATATTAAAATCTGTAACATAATGTATTGTTTGGAGTTTAGTCTGTTACTGTTGCTATTTTTACCATTTCTTCTTGGAGCAACTGTAACCCACATAATTTCCTTAGAGATTAATAAAGTTTTCTGATTCTGATAGTTTCAGGATGAGCTGCCATTATCCAATCACACATCTGCTTACCTGCATCTTTTGCTCGTTTCTGCTTGTTTTTTCTCTTTTTTTCTAAACTGAGCACCTGATGGCTTTGAACTTTTCTTGTCCATCTTCCACTGGTTTGAATTTTGCACTCCAGTATGAACAATCATCCCCCAACCCGAGGATCACCACAACATGATCTAACACACCTACACCTTAGTTCAAGATTCACTTTGTCTAAGGTGTATTTCTGGGATTTCACACAACCCAGGATTCAAATCATGAATCCATAATGGGCTTGGATTTACAACATTATGAATGAAATGTGCTCGATCTGGAAGCAGCTGGCCCCTCCCCTTTCGACGGGTTGTGTGTGAGACTTTAAATCATCAAATTATAAATTGTTATTGATCCTTTACCCCTGGTCCTAAAGTGTATATTTATTTTCTTACTCTTCTTATATTTGTTTTTTGTTTACTTGCACTGCTGTAGCTGGAGCCTCGTCGTCTCGTCTCTCTATATGCTGGGCTGTAAGTAGCGGAGATGACAATAAAGTTTACTTTGACTTCAGCAGCGCGCAGGCGCACCGAGGGCTCTCGCGCTCACTTTTCACGTACAGAATTTCGAAAAAACATCGGTGCAAATTATAAGTCTGTATCATGATGTCTGGTGTTTTTGTGTTTGTTGGGTTTTTTTTAATTGTTTTATTTTGCGAGCTGGTTATTAGACGCTGCTCCAGCCAGCCAGAGAATCCCCCGCCCCCGCCTCCCTGAGCAGCAGGCGCACCTCGCAAACGGAGGGCGCCCTTACTCCCAGCAAATGGGCGATAGAAAACCGATCGGTGCCTGTGACATTCCCGATATGCGCTGGCTGACGTCGGGGCAGCATGAGTACGAGCAATTTTTATTTTTTATTTTTTTTGCCGATGCCCGTGAATCCGCCCCGGGCAACCGCCCGTGTGAAAAACTGCTACTGCTCAGCAGAGCGCAGTGGCGTGTCTAGAAAATTTTTGTTGGGGGGGCCAGGTAGGGGCACAGATTTGGAGAAGGGTGGCAGATGTAATTGGCAGATAATGTTTAAAAAAAAAATTCTACCAACCCTTAACCATAATTCAATAACCCTGTAAACCTAATAACCGAATGAGCTTTTAACTCTTATTAGAATGAGATTTCAACCACTACGGTGCAAAGTTTTTAGACACTGCGTTGATAAAGTACAAGAGATACAATCAGTGCTTTGTCAGTGTTTACTCAGCATTCAAGGACATCAATATTTGCATAGTATTTTTACTGACATGTAGTGCACATATGTTTTGGGCAAAAACATTTTTGAATATTAAAATACGAACATTTGTAACAAACAATTGACAAATTAGCCAATGCAAAACTTTATCTGCCTGTTAAAAAAAGAAGATAATCTTCTCACAAACTGGTGTTTGATTTTGAAACAGGAAAAAAGTGGAGAAACAACTGAAAAGACTAACATTTGAATAAAACCTGAAAGCAAGTAAATACTTTATATGCTGCCTTATGGTAAACTTTGGTAATATTGATAAAGAACAACACTGGCTGATGATGAAATACAGTCAGCTGGCATGGTGACACTGCCAGTATTAACCTGCAGGGCTGGACTGGGACAGAAAATCGGGCATTTTGACTACAGACCGGCCCACCAGGTATTATAAAGCCTTTGAATGAAAACAAATGCTGTTGTGACAGTCCCATATGGAAAAGAAATAGTAAAAACTTATATGACTTAACTCATGAAAGTGGCAACTTTCATGAGTAAATCATATAAGGCTTACATGATTTACTCATGAAAGTGGCCACTTTCTCATTACTTTCATATATTGTTTTAGTAAGTATCCAAAACATACAAGTTTCATTATATAATTTTTCAAGGGATCTTATATCTGCTTTTACTCTTGTATGCTTTTCATACAAGTTTCACACAAGACAGATACAAACTTTATAAGATTTATATATATCTTTTCCATATGTACACTGTCTTGTTGGTATATGTATGATTTCTATACATTTTACGTCAGATAAAAACTTTGGTTGTAAGATTTAGATAATTATTTAATAAAAGTGAGACATTTTAAATGAGAATAAGAAAGAAAAGTATTTCTTTGTGCCCCCCTTTCCCTGTTAATGCCCTACCTGGCCCCCTGGCAACACTTTGCTAGACCCGCCCCTGCACAGTTACCAGCTGTCAGCTACATAAAAAAAGGATCCTGGTGTTATTTGTCTCTCAGAAACAGTTCATAACTTCAACTCATTCATGTCACCTAAAAGGTAAACCTGTTTCTCCATCACCTGTTCAGCTCTGATGGTTCAGTAAGGACATCTCCTGGTTTCATCTTCATGTTTCCCTCTCACCACATATCCAAACCGACATCATGACCAGCAGCTTTACAGCTGTGGCTCCAGCAAACATCAGCTGATACTAGAAATTAATATTAAATACATTCTAACAACAGCTGATCAAGCTTAAACGTGCTGCTGTTGTTTAGCGCGACATCCGCTGGTTTCCTCTTTCTGGCACAAAGTGGGCGATAAATAAACAAGAGAGAAAAGCTGATCAGCTGATCATTGATCAGTTTCATGATTGAAGTAGAAACAGGAGAGGAGAGAATGAGAGAAGAAGAGGCAGCTGTGCAGCAAAGACAGAATAACTCCAGCTTTGTGTCTTTTTCCATTCTAGCTAAAGTCCGAGACAAACTGCGTCTCTTCTCAGCTCAACACCAAACGTGTAATATTTTCTCTGAATGAGGGACCATTCCATTTTTTAAGGAGCCGTTGGCAACTCTACTAACTAACCTTATGAATAAAATAAAGTTCACTATCAGTAACATCATAGCAGAGGTGTGGACTCGAGTCACATGACTTGGACTCGAGTCAGACTCGAGTCATTAATTTTATGACTTTAGACTTGACTTGAAAAAATGTTCTAAGACTTGTGACTTGACTTGGACTTTTACACCAATGACTTGGGACTTGAATTGGACTTGAACCGGTTTACTTGAAAAGACTTGATATTTCACCCCAAATATAAAATTTAACATGCATATTATATAGAGATTGAAAATGTGACGTCATTCACGGGTAGAACCGCAAATGATTCTGGGAACTCGTGGCAAGCGGTACTAGCGCACGCAGGCTTTCAATTAAAATCAGTCACACAGCGATAAAAAGAAACACAAAAATGTCAAGAAGCTGTTGTATTATTAACTGCAATAGCCGGTCGCATGACAGCCACGGGAAGCCGACGGGTAAAGAGATCGGTTGTTATCGGATTACGTCGTTGAAGAGAAATTGTTCGAGCCATGTTTCCGAAGTAACAAAGACGCGACGGATGGCCTGGATTGCAGCCATTCAAAGAGCAAATATAACGTCCCAGAACACTCCAGCTCACAGGTTAGTCTGCTCCAAGCATTTACACGAAGGTCAGTCTGCTGTTGTAGTTAATGCGTCATTTTCACAACATAATTGGTGATATAGGTTACAAGCAAGTCTGGCGCTGAACAGAAATTGTCGCGCTATGCTCCTTTGTTTATTGTGCATAAATAGTGAATTGTCCTGACACAATATTGCGTTTCGCTTCTGTTATTATGGTACATTGACAAAAACATATACTTTTATTCACAGGATAAAACAGGTTTTTTGTATCACTAATTGCCCAGTACGATTACAGCATACAGTATTATTGTCACTGCTACATTTCTGTGATGCTACCAGAAATTATTTCCACTGCTAATTAATTACCGTTGAGCTCAAAGGTCCTATTAATAAACGGTTAAGGAATGTGTATTTATGAAGACGATTTGTGAGACTGGTAAACTTATGATACGTACGATGGTCTTTCGTTCTACACGGTGCATTTCAAGGTCCTGCACCCATCCGTCGGTAAACTGTACCTGGGCTTGTTGCAGTGACCTGAAGTTACTAAACTTCATGAGTGTATGCACTCACTCCAAGAACCGTATAATTATAAATATGCATATAAATGTGCTACGATGAGATAGCTGACTTCATCTAACTAGCAAATGTTGTCCAGGCTACGTTGGTGATGCAGTTTTTTTTTAATGTGTATGATATTTTTGTCATGCGATTTTAAAGCCGGTCCTACAACCGCATCCAAGAATAACATGCAGCTTATCTCAGAACTGTCGGTGAAAATTATTCTTGGAGCTAGGTTTAATTGAGCTGCATTTTAAAGAGGTGCAATTTCACAATTTGTGTATATTTTCTAAGTTCACTATTTTGTCATGTGTTGAGAAAAACACAGCTTTTAAAATTACATGGTCTAATATTTACATTTAGCATAACTGCAACATTATTTTTTCGTTGTTTTTTTTTTTAAAGACTCGAAAGGACTTGAAATTCAAAATTTCAGACTTGTGACTTGACTCGGACTTTTACACCAGTGACTTGAGACTCGACTCTGACTTGCCTGACATTACTTGAGACTTGACTTGAGACTTGAGGATAAAGACTTGAGACTTACTTGAGACTTGCAAAACAATGACTTGGTCCCACCTCTGCATCATAGCACCCACCCAGCTGTATAAAAACTCCGTCAAGCTGGCTAGAACGCAGTATGAGTTATTGCAACTGACAGTAAAAAGTCAGCACAACTAAAATAAACTGCACCTAAACTTGGTTCATATCTGACCCAGAGAGACTGCAGGTCATAACTTCTTACCTGAAGTTCAGTTCACCTGACACTCGGACTGGCGGCTGCCTCGGGGCTCTCCTCCTGCCTCCCCTTCCCTCATCCACCTGCTGGCCTCTGTGGAAGCCCCGTCATAGCCACCACCAAACAACGGAGTTATTTTTACACATCGGCCTGCATCTGGCCGATCCACCACCTCTCATTGTTCATGCCATTACAAAAAAAAGTCACCGGGCATATGCCCGGTATGCCCGATGGCCAGTCCAGCTATGTTAACCTGCAACCAAATCTGCAGCTCCATACAGCAACGTTACGACTTAGATTATATCTTATAACTCATAACTCTTATGTTAGCTGCCCTCAGTAGCAAACTGTCTGAAATATTCGACGGCTGCAATAATTCTTTAAGTGTTATTTTTTCCTTGGTATTCTAATTTCACCGAAGTTTACTAAACTCAACAAACTTAATATTACTTACCGGGACATTTATTCTGTCCTCATTTTCTTTCACCGAAAAATTGTTTCCTGCGGTGCGTCTTTCGTGCTTGGCTCTCCTACCTTTGCTAACGTGATGCGCATAGCGCAGAAGCGATGCTGCATTCACTTACACTCGGATATCTGAGCTTCACCGTGAAAACATAATCGGACATTTGATATTTGATTGAATTGTATTGTTTTGCCTTTGGGGTGGCACCTGGGGTGGCCAGTCTGGTTGGGGGGGTGGCCTGTGCCCCCCCAGGCCACCCCGCTGGACACGCCACTGGCAGAGCGCACAACACGCTGCAGTCTCTGTTTGTCCCTGATGGTGGCTCCAGCGTACCACACGGTGATGGAGGAGGTGAGGATGGACTCGATGATTGCAGTGTAGAACTGCATCATCGTCCGTGTTGGCAGGTTGAATTTCTTCAGCTGCCTCAGGAAGTACATCCTCTGCTGGGCTTTCTTGATGACGGAGGTGATGGTGGGCTCCCACTTCAGGTCCTGGGTGATGGTGGTACCCAGGAAGCGGAATGAGTCCACAGAGGTGATGGGGGTGTCAGTCAGGATGATGGGGGGGGAGTGGAGCTGTGTGCTTCCTGAAGTCCACAATAATCTCCACTGTCTTCTGGGCATTTAGCACCAGGTTGTTGTGGCTGCACCAGGACACCAGACGTCAGGAAGTCAGTGATCCACCGGCAGATGGGATCAGGCACATTCATCTGGGAAAGCTTGCCTCGGAGATGGTCTGGAAGGATGGTGTTGAAGGCAGAGCTGAAGTCCACAAACAGGATCCTGGCGTAGGTTCCTGGGGAGTCCAGATGCTGCAGGATGAAGTGTAGGGCCATGTTGATGGCGTCGTCTACAGACCTGTTGGCTCTATATGCAAACTGCAGGGGGTCCAGGAGGGGGGCCGTGAGGGTCCTGAGATGGGAGAGAACCAGGCGCTCAAATGACTTCATGACCACAGATGTCAGAGCCACGGGTCTGTAGTCATTTAGTCCAGTGATCCTAGGTTTCTTGGGGACAGGGATTATGGTAGAGGACTTGAAGCAGGCAGGCACATGACATGCCTGCAGTGAGGAGTTGAAGATGCCAGAAAACACTGGGGCCAGCTCGTTTGCACAGTGTCTGAGGGTGGCAGGAGACACACCGTCTGGGCCGGGAGCTTTCCGAGCATTCAGGTTCTTAAACTGCTTCCTCACATCTGCTTCATGAATATGAAGAGTTGTGGTGGGAGGAGGTGGTGTGAAATCCTCTTTTGTGTGGGGTGAGGAGGGAGGTGTTGTAGGTGAAGTGTTTGAAGGTGGTGATGGCTCTATGGAGGGGGGAGAGGTGGGGGAATGAGTGTCCAAAGTGCCTCTATTGTTGGGGTCGTTGGAGGTGTGAAGGCTGCCTGATGGCTCGTCTAAACGGCAGTAGAAGTCGTTGAGGGTGTTGGCTAAGAACAAGTCATCAGTGGAGTGGGGGGTTTTAGGCTTGTAGTTGGTGATATTCCTAAAACCTTTCCACACAGAGGCCGAGTCATTCTCTGAGATCTGCTGCTGCATCTTCTCAGAGTGCTGATGTTTAGCAACGTCCACTTCTTTAGTGAACCTGTACTTGGCCTCTCTGTCCCTGTCTCCGCCTTTCTCTTTTCAGCCACAGCTTTTTGAGTTTAGGAGTAAGCCACCTGTTGTTTAGTGTCAGAGCTGCTGGCAATAACTGCGATAACATCAGGAAAAAATGAGGATGTTTATACACACGTGTTAGAGAAGACGGTGAGAAAGAAATGAAAGTATTGGTCACATGCGGTTTGACTCTTTCAAAGTAAAATTACTTTACAAGGTTCACTACGTATGTCGCCAATCTCTGGCCACATACATAAAACACGTTTGGGTGGACGCGACCCATTTTGGCACCAGCAGCTTCCACATTTTTTCTATCAAACCCCCCAATATTTCTGTACCTTCAACAGCTTTTATTTAGGAGAAAGGGTTATCTGTCGGTGATCCCAACACTGAGTCAAATACTTTAAAAGCACTCTTTGACACACTTGTACTTTTTTTTAAACAAGCAATGATATTTTAATTTGAAAGCTTTACTCATTTCAGATACAACATCTGCTCCAGCTCAAATGATGTGGTAATAAAGGCACGGTGTGCAACAGTAACAAGTATTTTACAAAAAAAGCTCAAGTATTACTCGTATGTTACCCAGTAAGGCCATGAACGTGATGTGCTGCACTGCACATCCAGAACTTACCGTTTAGTTTTTTTTAAATTAAAGATGGTCAAATGCTTTGATTGCATCTCTTTTTCTTGCATTTCTACATAATGTATACTTTATTAACCCCCACAGGGAAATTCCTCTCTGCATTTAACCCATTCCCTCAGTGAAGCAGTGGGCAGCCACCAACCCAGCACCCAGGGGGCAGTGTGTTGGGACAGTAACTTGCTCAGGGGGTACTGTTCAGTGGATTTGAACCCCCGACCATCCAATCATGGGGCACCACTCTACCTACTGAGCTATCCCTGCCCTTTATTCATTTTTTAAATAATGGTGCACCACTGCAACTATGACGAGACCCAAACGTGCCTTAAAGCCTCTAACAAAAAACCAAGTTTGCTCCACTCTTATTTTTCTTGGATCAAAATATTAGGGGCAAGTTAATATGTTTCAGTACAACTCTTGTAAAAGTACTACTTTTGTTGTCATTAAACTGATTTAATTACAGCAGCACATGGTGCACAGGTGGGCCTAACAGAGTAGTCAAATCTCCTCAGATTATTTCACACAATCAGGTCAGAAAACAATAATATGGTTATGCTTATTTTAGTTATGAGCGCTTGTTTGAAGAAAAATAAAAAGGGAAGAGGATCGAAGCTCAGAGCTGAAGTAGAGCGGGTCGCCTAGCGAGCAGAAGGCCAGCTGATCGAGCTGCGTTTCCCCGATGCATCCATGCAGGTGTGGGTGGATGAGGCTCCGAGTGTTCAGAGTATAAAAGCAGCATGAAAGTACCAGACTGATGTTCATAGCAGCACTGAGCTTGTTTGGTTGTTTCATTAAACTGTGATGATCACGGGGTATTTGTAAGCACATCTTCCCGTATTCGGATCATTATACACAAGAAACAGACAAGGTTTGTTTAAAAAAAGCATCTTTTATCACGGTTGATACGTCAAACTGATCAGTACCCATGACATTGCACAATACAACGGCATGAAAAACAATAAAAAAAGGAAATCATCATCAAAATAGGTATTGCATCTTCCAAAAGCTAATTTTCCCATTCATAAATACTTTTCCTCTAAAAGGCCAGAAATGATTTCTACAAGCTGATGAGCATGACGCGACATGAGACGACGACCAGCAGACATTCAGTGGCGCTGACATCCATGTTTTTGTACAGTACAATGCTGAAGGCCGAGACTTCTGATGACAAGGAGTGGTCGCAGCCCACCTGTGTGTGTGTGTATATTTATATATTGGGGGGGCGTGTCCCAGCTGTGGTCATGTGACACTTGAGATGTGCCAAAGCTGAACAGGGCTGTGACATGACTGAGACGATATCGGCGATGCGCTGTTCCTTTGCAGCGAGTCCTGTACCAGAACAAGAGCACACACGTTACTGGTGGGCAAAGCTCACGTTAGCAGGTTTGCTGGAATTATATCGAGAACCAGGCCCGCCTGAGCCTGGTTCTGCCGGAGGGTTCTTCCTGTTAAAAGGCAGTTTTTCCTTCCCACTGTCACTTGCTCATAGGGGGTCAGCTGATTGTAGGGTCTACCTTACAATATAAAACAACTGTTGTTGTGATTTCATGCTGTTTCCAAACATATGTGCTTCATAAGCTTGACACTGTATCTAAACATCAGTGTGGAGCGTCCCATCTCTAACTGGTTTGTGTGGTTTCCATGAGCTCACACAGGGAACAGGTTCAAGTGAAAAAACAAGATAATATCACAACATCAGTCAAATTAAACGATAACTTTATTCTGTGTAGTGCATTGAGGCGGTGAGACTCTGTAAGCAAACCAAAAACAAGACTTTCAGTTGTTTCTATTCTTATTGATAATTATTGGATTGCTGCAACACTAATTAAAGCAGATTTCTGCAGTATATCTTATGACGTGGTTACAGCAAATATTGGCCTCTGTGTTAATATCTGTAATCATTTTAAGTAGATATAGGAGCTCTTGCTTTATTTCACCGATGTCTGTAAGCAGCAGTCCTGATGGACTCATTTTTAAACACGTAGCTAAACAGGAAGTGTATTTGTGAAATAAACTTGCTTCTGTACCTGTGTGTTTTGGTGCCCACGCTGCCTCTGCTCCTAACTGGGATTGGGTCTCTCTGCAGCCTTCTGGATCTGTACGGATGAACAGAAAGCAGGTTAGGTTTCACCGTCAGCTCCTCTGTGATGAAGCGCTTGAGGGGGAAATGCAGAAGTTTGCATCTACACCCCCGAGAAGATGCTGACAGAAAGCCAGATCGCAGCGATCGACAGACAGAGACTGATTGCGTTTGGAAAAAAAGACAACTGAAAGCTTCTGTAACAGAAAACAGATGAATGCAACTGCCAGGAGGGGGCAGAGGTGCTCTTCAGCCAACGTGAGGCTCTGAAACCAAGAGACGACACAGTAAAGAAAGACTACCGAAAAACAAGGAGGAAAAAAAAGGGGGGGAGAAAAAAAAAGGGGGGGGGATTCATGAAGCAGGAACCGAAAATCAGGCTGTTAGATGGCTAGAAACTCAAGAGGAGATGACTAACTGTGAGCAAATGGAAACCTGTCACGTGACTGTCCACTGAGCTGCATATGGTTCGACTCGTATGAGAACAAAATGAGGAAAAGCTCAACAACAGGCAGGATGGTTACTGTACCTGTGGCTGTTCTTTTAGGAAATCTGGGAGCTGAAATTCACCTTTATAGACCTGGAAAAACAAAGGGCCACATTTAGAGCTTCACAGTCAGCGCTGCACAGTTCAGCATCCGGGTTTCCATGGTGACATGTTAAAAATGTAAAATAGCATTATCCCTGCCTAAGTTCAAACTCAGCCGACAGAAAGAGATGGGGGAGGGAGACTGGGGGAGTTTCTGAAAACCAGCCACAGCAGGAGGCTGCCATGAAAACATCAGATCAAACTGGAGGCAGGGGGGTGGCCTGTAGGGCATACCTCTGCTGTGCATGTGGGATTCTCAGAATAGACACTGGGTGTTCCAGTAGTCCCATAAAAAACACACAAATCACATTTCTCACAAACGAGCGCTTTAAGCTTCTCCCTCAAAGCTGGAGATAAAGGAAGGATGCTGGAGCTGACGAGAGGAAACAGGAGGAAGCAAAGAGACAGAAAATGATACAAAGATTCACTAAAATGCTTCAATCCAGTTCGGCTTTCATCGTAGAGCTACATGCGGCATTTGGATTGTACGCAAACAACAATCCTGTTATTGCTATAATATTTTGTCCCTCCTCTATGGTTTACATCTCCAGTGCCCAACAACAATAAGACTCATCGGTTGACAAAGTCCGACCTCTTCCGGTCCCAATGTCTTTAAGCAGAGCTGTGCCCATCTCTGACTCCAGCTCTAGTAAAGTCAGCTTTCCATGAGCCGCTGTGTGTTGACGTGGTAGCATGGATCCATCCTGCTCTGCATCAACGTAGTGCAGCTGGCAGTGTAGCGGCGAGGCGGATATGTTTTTGGCACACCAGTTGTTGGTGACCACGTCAATCATGTATCGATCTTCTGATATCTAATGTGTCATATGACAAAGCTCGAATGGCATCCAGAGTCCCCGGATCTGTGTCTAACAGAGCAGATTTAGTCTGTGACACACACACACAGACATTTACATAACATACAGCAGGAGTTCAAGCATCGCCTCCATCTGTCTCATTATCATGCCATCTTAAAGTGGTACCTATCCATTCGTATAGATGTTGGTGGAATAGTTTCAGAGTTACAGGAAGTAATCTCAGCCAACAGTGAAAAAAAAAGTGATTCAGTATCAATGAAAAGTATTTGATTGAGTCTGTGCTCGAGTTTAAAAGTCCTGTGCTCAACATTCTGGAATTCACTGATTCAAACGTTCCCCCAAAACACAAACTCCCTCCTTAATCCCCCTGCGTGCCTTCATGCTTGCTTGCGTGTTAGTCTGAAATTGAGGCAGGGCCAAAGGGGGAGTGTAATCCGACATTACTTCCCAAGGCAGAGACAGAGAGGCGAGTGCATGTTTCTGATTTCCTCCCGGGTGCCATTTTGCAGCTCTGTCGGCGCTCAGAGGCTCCAGGCCAGACTGCTCCGAGCCAGTCCGAGCCTTCTGCTCAGACGGAGACAGAGCACGTGCAGGGGAGGTGGAGCATGTTCTACATCAGGACACACCAGAATGCACACGCAGTAAATCCAAAG